>NC_090648.1:21989980-22212480 GCF_040937935.1 Hyperolius riggenbachi
TAGATTTTACCATGTTATATTATCTTAAAAAATATAAAATATTGTATTTTATTACTACTACTACTACTACTACTACTACAACTGCTACTGCTACTACTACTACTACTACTACTACTACTACTACTACTACTACTACTACTACTACTACTACTACTAATAATAATAATAATAATAATAATAATATTACCATGGGACAAGATGGCTTATAGATTTTCCCATGTTAATATTATCTTAAAAATATAAAATATTGTATTATGTTGTTAATTTTATTTTACTATTATTATTATTATTATTATTATTATTTTATAATAATATAACATTATATAACATTATATTTGTGTTTTTGTGCCATGAGACATGTGCCACCTACCCTTAGATGACATCCCTCAAATTACTTAATTTCTGGGAAATGTAGGCACATCTATATATTTTTTTTTTCATTGCATGAGCAAGATAATTACTACTGGTATAAAAGTATACCACTAGTATCAATAGGTATGATGAGAATGTTCAAGTGTCTCAGGTGTCAGTTAAGTGCCTCAGGTGCATGTGATGCTAAAATCTGATTTATTCTTAGCAGGCAATACCTGCCCCAAAAAAGGTCTGCCCTGTTTAGTGTTTATATTGGTGCCGTGAAACTCAGTGCTGTCTCGCAGAAAAAGGCAGAAAAGGTCCAGGGCCAGAGATATCAGTCTATCAAGGACTTTCACAGCAACAAAAGCGGAGAGGATGCTGGAAGCTTATCGATAATAGATAAGTGAGTGTGGGGCTGCAAGGAGCCCGGAGCACGGTATGAAGCTCTAGTACTACAGTGGCAGATCTCTAGGACATCAGAGAAGCTGTGCCGTACACACAGTTACTGCCAAAACAGGATCCAGAGAAAGGAGGGTGCGGCCAGGCAAATTGCCGTGAGGGGAACACATGGGTCCACTGAGCGAGGTCTCAGAGCTCCAGGGGGACGTCAGAAGAAAGATCCATGAGAAAATTTGCCACAGCTGTATGAACTGTCATTCGATTCGAAAGAACATTGGGATGTTCAGGCAAGTTGTTATTTGTTTGTTAATATACAAGTTTTTTATAATGCATTCTGTGCTGTGTTGTTGTGTGTTATGGTTTTTTTGGGGGATGCGAAATCCAACAGGGTTACTTATGGGATTATTCCTTTAAGTGATGCACCTTAAACAGTGGTGCAATATGAGTTCCCAAAAGAGGAAGGGGAGGAACAGTACATAAGGGTGTACAGGAGGTGGAAAAGAAAAGGAGGTGACCAATCCCGGTGTCAGTCGTCGCGGCTGCAGAGTGGTTATCTTTTTGGTGGGGGGGGGGGGGGGGCTTGGGCTGTTTTTGCCTTTTTCATAGTCCACTGGTTGGTCAAATATATTTTTTCTAGCTCTTACCAAGTTTAGCACAAAGAACAGAACTGAAAGCAGTTCAAGGGGCAATTACAAAGAAGCAAGGAGTTGCCATTTACTGAGTCACAGTGTATCAGTAGAACGTTTGCCGTAGGACTACCTACCATTCAGTGATTCTCATGCAAGCATGTGAAGCTGGCATGTGTAGCCCTGAACCCTGTGTAGTTATAGTGCAAAGCACACCTTCCTACAGGGAGGTAGCCATTTCTTGGGTAAGTATAGAGGCAGTAGTATTGTCAAACATTGGTCAGAGGGTACAACAAACAGGACTTCTAGCAGAGCTGGTTGTGATCAATAGAGTTCTAGGTAAGTAAAAATGGAAATGAGTAAGAGCATTGCAAGCTCAACTGAAAAGCAGTCTGCAGGCAGCAGCAACATGTGTGTGGCATCCGTACTCAGTACATATTGTGGCCAAGTATGTACGGGGGGGGGGGGGGGATGAGGTAAGAGCTTCCAAGGAGGTAAGAGCTTCCAAAGGTGAAGTCCATAAGAGAATATTTTAAAAAGGTAAGTACTTATGACATTGTACATAAGGTAGTGGAGAGGAGTGTAGCTCAATAGCTCAATTTTACCAAAAAGCGTAAACAAGGTTCAAGAGAACTATAAAGAAACAAGATCAATTATGGTATACATTGATCAATCTGAGGTGTACAGAGTACAAGCCCACAGGGCGAAACCCAAATCATTAATAAGAATTGATTTGTTTGTATTTCGGTTTCAGGAGTTTTGGCAATATGGAATCGAGAAAGCTGAGGTGCTGGCAGCAGAGACAGAGACAGACATGTCAGTCGGATAAGCGAAAGTTTCTAGAGGCCAATCCTGGTTTGGAGAACAGTGAGATTTCTGAGATCAGAAAGAGACTAAAAAACTGACTGAGCAAAGCATAATGCAAACTGCTAATGTTTTTCTTTCCCAAGGAGGTGCTCTCATAATGAAGAGTACCGTGCTGATGGTGATCCTAGGTTGCCATTTCAGACTGAGGAGAGGACATTCTCATAAACAATAAGGGGTTAATGAGAACGCAAGGCCCAAGCATGTTAATGTTGCGAGAAAAAGGTACTGATCCTTTTGCACTTCCCTCTGATTGGCCCTACTGAACCAAACAGGGAAGGAGGAAAGGATCACTCGTGCCAGGTGGAAACAAATTTCATGGCACAATGTTGGTGAAAGGAATGAAGGGTCAAGTGTGCTGGAAGTGTGATGTGAACGGCAACTTAAATCTGCTCTGGAATGTCACAGTCCTGGAACCAATGCACCGATCCAAAGTCTTGTTAAAAGGTACATTGCAGTACAATGGGTACATGCAAAAGGTGGAGTGTGTTTTTCAGGATTACCTTGTCTTGGTTCTCCAGAGTGAGTTGGTTCTAGGAGAGAAGCAGGGAACAATATCACACTCTGGAGCAACTAACAGAGGGTGTCTCTGAGACAACTATACAAACGCAAAGGCTGGAAAGCAGAAGGGTTTTGGTCTCGAAATGAGAAGTAAAAATTGAGATCCAGCCACATTTTCAGGTGACAAAGAGGGTGGGGAGAGCGATCCCGAGGAAGGGAGAGTCAACACAGGTAACACCATCCTCACTACATGGTTTACCATACGATTAATTTAGAGGAGTGGGTAATATCGAATATCTACCCTAACTGCAGCACTGTAGCTGCCACCCTGGTACAGGCTTTTATGTCATGGGCACATTACACAGGGAATAGTTTAGCCAGAAGAAGGTTCCAGGATTTAGCAGATACAATAATGGGAGGCATTGGCACTGGAATGGGGGTAGCAAACAGTGTAGACCTAGAAGGTATGACAGAGGTCATTCAACAATTAGGCACATTTGGACAACAGAATGTGGGTACCCAACATCATCTGAACTTGGTTTTGGAACAGTTAACGCACAACACATATAAAGTTCAGGGGTACACTCAAAGGCACATTCAAATGATTCTTCAGAAGATGATTGCACATGCTAAGGGTAGTGATGGGCGAACACCTGGATGTTCGGGTTCGGGAAAGTTTGCCGAACATGGCCGAGATGTTTGGCATGTTCGGGCCGAACCCCGAACTTCCCGAACATCCCGCTTTTGGGGGCCCTATGGGGTCGCAGGCATAAGGGGGGAGCATGCCCCGATCGCGGGGGGGGGTCGGAAATTCCCCCCACCCCCTCCGCTAGCGCTCCCCCCTCTGCCCGCTTCCCCATACAAAAGTTTCAGGAAAGTACCTGTGGTAGTGGATGGCCTGGCAGTGGCACTGTGGAGTGAGGAGGAGGAGTCCGGAGAGTGACATGTTGAGGGAGGCCGGGCAGCGGGCGGTTCAGCGGTAGTACCCTTGTGGTACTTCCGCCCTTTCTCTGACCTCACGCCCGCTGCCCGGCCTCCCTCAACGCGTCACTCTCCGGACTCCTCCTCCTCACTCCACAGTGCCACTGCCAGGCCATCCACTACCGCAGGTACTTTCCTTAAACTTTTTTATGGGGAAGCGGGCAGAGGGGGGAGCGCTAGCGGAGGGGGTGGGGGGAATTTCTGACCCCCCCCCGCGATCGGGGCATGCTCCCCCCTTATGCCTGCGACCCCATAGGGGGACCGTATTGCGGCATGTTCGGGCGAACAGGGCCCTGTTCGGCCGAACAGGGGCCCTGTTCGGCCTTGTCGGCGGCCATTCAATAGTTCGGGCCGAACCCGAACTTAAAAGGCCGAACACCATCAGGTGTTCGGCCGAACTCGAACATCACCCGAACAGGGTGATGTTCTGCAGAACCCGAACAGTGGCGAACACTGTTCGCCCAACACTAGCTAAGGGTATTGCATGGGAAACAGCATGCCTGTCTATGCAGACCGAGTTAACAGCGGATTTTAATATATTGGCTCAAGCCTTATCAGACGGTAAAACTCCTTTACAACTGAGAGTTGACAAGGAGAGATTTATTGATTTTCCTGGGGAAGGATCTTTTCCATGGAGGCACCGAGATGTCTGGGTAAACAGGTGGAAAGGGTGCAACAATTCTTTATGCACCGCTGCTTCCTTAGTTCCTACCGATGGAAAAACCCAGGTAGTTTTTCCAATAGTATCACTGGGGACACCTGTTTCATCCACACATGTCTTACACCATGACCTGAGAGGTCAACATTTTTTGGTGCTAGACGGAGAGGTGATGTCACATTTAACTCTTTAGAGGTCAGTATAAGAGGAGCAAACATGGGCTCCCGAGGCTACTTCTGACTGATGACTTTCACTCCTGTTTCTACTTTCATTCTACATGATCTGTATGCTGTATATATGCCTAAATGCAATTAGCATAGATGCATAGATGTAACTAAGAGAGGCCTGATCTAGCTATTAGAGATAGATCAAGTATGCAAGGAATGCATAAGATTCTACAGACGGTTTGCTTTGCTGAGGTTAGATATTACTCTTGAACGTTGACGACGTCTACGAAGTCCTATCTCCTATGCTGTATGCTGTGATGAGAGTCAAGTTATCACACTTCCTGTGATATGGTGCCGAACGAAGGTGTAGTGTTGCTGCCAATTGCTACCAACGTATAGATTCTTACATTTAGTGCTTTTCTGTCCATGATGGCATTAGTTGTTGTGTGCTAGCTGCTAGTGTATAATTTTGGTTTGCTTTATATATGAAACTCGATTAACCTGTTGATAATGTTATTGACTGACACCTCTACTGACCTGTATCTGTTCTGATTAAACTCTTGCCTAACCCCTGGTTTGACCACCTATGTGATCCCTGGCTCATTCCTGACCTTGAGTTCATTTGACTTCTGGATTGATAGACATCTGACCTGATGTGTTTGAACTTTGGACTATTTCCTGAACTCATTTGTTTCCCTGGCCTCATATCCTATACCTTGAACAATTAAGGCCTAGGGAAAACCACATTTGGGTAGACATTTCTAGTATGCTATTCACGCAGAAGCTGGTCTATAGGTGAACTGGTGGTGGAGAATCTTAAAGGAATCTAATGATCACCTGAGATCGTAATAGTAGGACTGCAAGAATGGTGTTAGAGAGAGTCCAGTTTTTAGACTAGTTGTCATAGCTAATGCATGAGGTCTTATCAACATCCCAAACGCTTCATTTTATTACAAAGATACATTAGTAGCCAATCACCTAAAACCTTACCAGTTCAAGTTTTTTTTACGTACCTTGTATGTCCAGTTCAGTTCAGTTCAGGAATAGGTGTTTTATAACTGCAGCACTTGTCAAGTAAAAATTAGAAAGGATGAAATGTATGCAATGCTAAATCTTATTTATTCTTAACAGGCAATACTGGTTTGAATTATGTCCATGCTCAGTACGTCCTTGTAAGACTTGTAAGTGCAGCCACATAGATTGGCACATGTAGCCATGCACCTAACCTTTTCTCTTTGTTTAGTGGTGTAAGTGCCATGCAGTCAGAGTGGATTATAATGATCTAAGTGGGTGATGAGTGGCCAATACACCGCTCCATTGTGGAAACAGCCAATGGACTGCCAAGGCCCACTACATTAGTCATTGCCTCAATGAAGACATGTCCTGTACTGAACAGTTCACCGGCGGAAAGTTCCCAGTGAATTTTCGCTGTTCATGTTGTTGGCAAACTGCGAACATATGGTGTGTTTGACCCCCCTCCCATACATCATCATGGAGCTAAACTTTGACCCTTATCTCACAGTCAGCAGACACTTGGCAGCCAACCCCTTCTGATCCCCCACCCCCTATTAAAAAGCAGTTGCAGTGGCCATATTTGACCCATTCTCTACTGGCTGCTGTTAGGGAAAGCAGGGTCAGACTTGCTGCAGTTTGGTGGGAAAAGCATTAGCTAAGCATGTATTCTTGTTCCTCATTGACTACTTGCTGAAAGCACCCAAAACAGCTCCTTTGAGGACTAGTACATCGGTCTCCTGTGTTTTTTTTTTGTGTGTGTGACACTCCACGGCCCACTGACACCCAGAGCTGTGTGCACACTACTGCTGTTGCTACATTAAGTTGCAGGCACAGAACCACTCTAGGGCATTATTATTTCACTGTATTCTGATAGTACTATTGCATTTCTCTGTGTGTGACACTCCACAGCCCACTGACACAGAGGCGTATCTAGAGGGGTGCAGGCATGGCTCGTGCCATGGGCGCCACAGCACCATGGGCGCCATGCCTATCCCTTTGCTGTGCTACCATGCCTACCCCCATGCCTCCCCGTCATTTAGACCTCAGATCATATTAATTATGTTATCCAGGGAACATGGCTTAATTTAGGTATGTAGGGCATACTTTGGTTAGTGTTAGAAAAGAGGACAGAGAGGAAATAAGAAAAATATGTCCAAAAAGTAACTTTAGCAATATCCTTAGAAGCAACCATAGCACATGAGAAAGGATGCTGTTTTTAGAGGGGAAGGGGGCTCTGACCAGGGAAGGGGGGCACAATTTCAGTGTTTGCCATCGGCTCTATATTACCCAGATACGCCCCTGCACTGACACCCAGAGCTGTGCACACTACTGCTATTATGGCCACATTAAGTTGCAGGCACAGTACAGCTCCAGTGCATTATTTGTAGGAATGTAATGGGATTTCTGCCCTTTAGGCATTAAAACCGGACTTTGCATCAACTCTGTAATGTTTGGTGAGACTTTTGGCCTGGATCCCCCTCCGGCATGCCACAGTCCAGGTGTTAGACCCATTGAAACAACTTTTCTATCACTTTTGTGGTCAGAAACAGTCTTTGTAGGTTTTAAAATTTGCCTGCCCATTAAAGTCTATGGTGGTTCACCGGGTTCGCATGTTCGCAAACGGAAGGTCACGTTTGCTGTTCGCGAGTGGATAATTCTATGTTTGTGACATCTCTAACCAACAGTATCTCATTAAAAACTAAGCAGATGCTTTCATAGCATAACACAGCTTTAATAGTTCAATAAAAAAAGTAAAATTTCACTCACATGTTCCATGTTAAAATGAACATTATATATAAAACCAGCACCCTCGATCCTAGCAGTGTGTTCCTCTGTGTGCCTCCGCTTAGCTCCGCCCAATGTGTTTCATCACCTGAACTCATCAGCAGTGGTGGTGGGGAGTGCCCGGAGGAAATCCAAACAGACACAGGTAGGACATACAAACTCTGTGCAGGTAGTGCCCAGGCTGGAACTCAAACTGGGGACCCAGGGCTGCAAGGTGAATGTGCTATCCACTATGCAAGTGCTTCCCAACCCTGTCCTCATGCACCACCAACAGTACATGCTTTGCAGGAAACTGCACATATTCACAGGCAAGGTAATTAGGATCTTAGCAGAGCATATTAACTACCACTTTGGATTTCCACAAAATATGCACTGTTGGTGGTACTTGAGAACTGGGTTGGGAAGCCCTGCACTATGCCACCACGCTGCCCATGTTTAGTGTACAATTTGCTTTGCTTTCTTTCATCAATAGTAACGGACAACTTTAAAAAACGAAAACACGTGTTAAAAACGTCTTAAATGTTTTCTTAATTTCCTTGTTTCTCAGACTGTATATAATCGGATTGATCAGTGGTGTGCCCACTGTGTAGAGCAGTGATAGTGTCTTGCTCAAAGTCAGAGACTGTCCATCAGAAGGAAGATCATAAATAACAATTAATGTTATATAAAATATGGAGACCACACTCAGGTGAGAACTACAGGTAGAGAATGCCTTTTCTTTTCCAGTTTCAGTTGGTATTTTCAGAATGGTGAAAGCAATGTAAGTATAGGATATCATGATCAGTAAGAACGGTAAAAAAAGAACAGGCACACTAAGCAAAAGCATTTCTAACTGTACCAAAAATGTATCTGAACAGGAAAGCTTTAAAAGAGCTGAAACGTCACAGAAGATATGGTCAATTATATTTGGTCCACAGAAGTCAAGAAAAGCAATTGTAATTGTGCTAATCATCATTGTAAAGATGCTGAACAACCAAGACAAAGTCACCAGTTTTATGCAGAAGGATCTGTTCATGATATACACGTAGTGCAGGGGGTTACAGATGGCCAAATACCGATCATAGGACATAATCATTAGAAGAAGACATTCTGAGCACTCTGTCATAACAAAAAAATAATATTGCACAATGCAGCTCGTAAAGGTCATTGCTTCACCGTGTTGAAGTGTAACATACAGCAAATTTGGAGAAATGTCAGTAGTAAGCAATATATCGGAAATAGAGAGTTGGGTAAGAAAAAAGTACATGGGCGAGTGGAGAGTCTGGCTGTAGGACACTAGAATTATAATCAAGAGGTTTCCACATAGAGTCAAGATGTAAAGAACAAGGATCAGAATAAAAAGACAAACGCCAATGTGTTGGGAGTTTTGAAATCCCAAGAGTATAAATGTATTTATCATACTGTAGTTGGTTTGGAGCTCCATGTTTTTGGAAGAAAAAATTGTATCCGGCAGGACTCACATTCTGCACATTGCAAAACTCGTTATTCTGCGTGTAAACTGCTATGGACACTGCATGCATTGTAACATATACATTACTTCAAAGCTTTCAGTGAGTTAGAATAACGCATTCCATTAAAATGCAGGGATGTAATAAGGCCCATAGAATTGTATAGGCAGTAAATTGACAAGCAGAATTTTTCTGCAATGTGCAAATGTGCAAATGCACACTTTTGGTACTGCATGTAGTCTCTAAGTTGAAGTTTGGAAAACAAGTTTCTAGACCAAGACTATAAAACATAATGACTTAATGATGTAAATAAATGTTTAGGAATTTCTTTCTGGAAAATGTAAAAATAAAAATTACATTAAAAAAAATGATTTGTTATGTGTTTTTTGCTCTTCAAAAAAATAAAAATTGTGTGATGAATAATTTTGTCAGCTTCTTTTAAAAAAAATAAATAATAAAAAAAAAAAATTATTATTTAACCTCTTGAGGACCATGGTGGTAAACCCCCCTAGTGACCAGCCTAATTTTACCTTAATTGGCCACTGCAGCTTTAAGGCCAAGCTGCAGGGCCGTATACCTCTGCACACAAGTGATCCCCCCCCCCCTTTTCTCCCCACCAACAGAGCTCTCTGTTAGTGAGGTCTGATCGCCCCCCCTGTGTTTATTTATTTTTTTTATAAATATTTGTTTGTTTGTTTTTTTTATATTTTTTGCTATTTTTTTTTTTCTAAATCCCCTCCCTCCCCCCAGCCGGCCAATCACGGCGATCAGCTGTCATAGGCTTCTGCCTATGAGAGCCGATCGCTCTCTTGTCCCCCAGAGGGACAGCCGTGTCACGCGGCTGTCCTCAGTGCAGCGCTGCTGCTGATCGCAGCGCTGTACATATAAATACACGGCGGTTTCGCCGTGTAACAGTCTCCTGTGCGTCGATCGCCACTCGGAGACTGAAGGCGGAGCTCAGCTCCGCCCACCAAGCGGGAGATGCGCGCGCAGCGTGCACGCGATCTCCCATAAACTGCTGCCCCAGGACTTTCCGCCAATTGGCGTTAGCTGGTCCTGGGGCTGCCGCCGCGGCCACGCCCAGCGGTGTGACGCGGGCGGCAAGTGGTTAATGTCTGATACTTAAACTTTTATTTTTCTATGGTTTTATGCCCCCCATCTATCAGAAATATTGATGGTTAGGCTATATTGTATAACAAAGGAGCAAACGTTTAAAAACTCTTCCGTATCTGTAAAACCATTAAAACTGTTATCATTCTTGAAGAAGAATTCAAGTAAAATAGGAACCTCCCAGCATATTCTAAATGTACACAGATGGCACATTCTTAAACTCATAATATCTGGCAAGCTATTGCGTCAATTATGCACTCTCTAGTTTCTACCCAGACTTTTTAGCTTAAAGTTTAACAGTCGGGTATAAAATAAAAAATAAATTCTTTATTTTTATCTGGTAAACAAGTAATAAGGATGCTAATCCAGGCAATCCAAAAGTTAAAATCACAATTACTTTTACTTTGTTGATAAATTATCATTCCCCAGTTTACCTGACTCTTATTACAAAAAGGAAGTTGCAGGGCATGCTGGGTTGTCCTTTTTTGCTTCTCTACTTCCTTTCAGACTTAACTAATGCAGCCTGATTGGCTGAAGCCTTTTTCTCTCCTGTCTGCAACTTAGGCAGAGGAGAGTAAGGGAGGAAATGACATCAGGATTGGCTTCAAAATAGCCACAGCTTAAATGGGAAATCTTAGAAGGATTTTCACTTTTTTCTACTGTAGAAAAATAACTAAAATCAAAACGTGAACAGTGCAATACATATGTTATGTAAGTAGAGCAAGTATTTATCTACTTATATATGTGTTGTTTTTTTTCCTAGATAGTATGGCTGACAGCTCCTCTTTAACCACTTAAGACTAAGATTAAGGCTTAAACCCCCACAGCTTAAACAGAATAGGCCACTGCAGCTTTAAGGGCTCACTGCAGGGCCGTACATTTCAGCACACAAGTGATTTCCCCCCTTTTCTTCCCACCAACAGAGCTTTATTTTGGTTGGCTGTGATCGCTCCAGGGATGTTTTGTTTTTGTGATGTTTAGTTTTTTAATATATTTATATATATATATATATATATATATATATATATATATATATATATATTTTTTTTTTTTTTTACAATAAATATTACTATTTTTTTCTTTATTTTTTATTCCCCCCCACCCACCCTACTTTCGCCAGCCAATCAAAGTGATCGGCTCTCATAGACATCAGCCAATGAGAGCTGATTACTTCATGAGCCTCCAGAGGGGACAGCCGTGTTAGACGGGGATTTGCAGGAGATCGTGCACGCCGATGCGTGCGGCCGTGCGCATGATGGCTCCGCTCCACCATCAGTCTCCCAGCGGCTAGGAGACTGTTAGACGGCGTAAACGCCGTCTATTTACATAGTACAGCACAGCGTTCTACGGCATTGCTTTACTAGGGACAGCCGCGTCAAGGTGGGAGTGGCAAGGCAGCGATCTGCTGTCATAGGCTAAAGCCTATGACAGCCGAATGCACTGATTGGCTGATGGAGGGCGGGAGGGACGTGTAAAAATCCAGACTGAAAACCCACCTGGTCAGTTTGGCATTTGCAGAAATATAACTTTTGTTGTGTGAATACTTCATCCTACTTATTACTGAAAATCTGAGAGAGCCTAAGCGCTTTGAGTCCTATGGGAGAAAAGCGCTATAAAAATGTTATTGTATTGTATTGTATTAAATAAATAATAGGGACATTTATTGTAGAAGAAAAATAAATAAATATTTATCAAAAAAAAAATGAATAAACATCCTGGGAGCCATCCTTGCCCACCAACAGAGAGTGTGCTGAGTTGTGCGGCCCTGCAGTGAGGCCTTAAAGCTGCAGTGGCCTAATTAGGAAAAAATAGCCTGGTCACTAGGGGGTTTAAGCCCAGGGTCCTCAAGTGGTTAACAGCTGCCCATAGACAGCAGTGGATAAAGGAATAGTCCACTTTTGTAGGCGACCTCGCTGAAACCTCCCCTCTCCCCACAAGCTGTAACTCACATGGCCACCTCAGTAATTGCTAATTCACCCATCAATAAGATGTAACAGGAGCCGAGAGCTCCTGTCATGTCTTTCTCTGAACTCACTGTGTCCGCCTTGTCAAAATATCAATTTTTCTTTTTTTTTAGGCTAAAAGAGCACTGGACATAGCAAGATTTTTTATGGGCTATAAAAGGGTGTCGGATAAAGCTGAGTTTTTCTTTTCGGTTATAAAATGGTGCTGGATATAGCCGAGAAAAAGTGATATTAGAATCAGAATCATTAATTTCACCAAGCATGACAGGGTCATGCCCGGAATTGGGTTTGGCACAATACAAAGCTCAGAAAGAAGGCAGATGGATGGTACGTTAAAAAGCAATAACAGTAGAAAAACACAGGAGCAGCACATCCATTACATAAGAGCATTAAAAATAACACAAAACATTAGGAACATTTTGTAAGCCATAAGAAGCTATACACACAGTCCAATTGTGACATCAAGATGGCCGACCAGTTAAGACTAGTGGGCCAATTGACTTGTTTGTCTATAACATGGCCACAATTCCCTGTTTGTTGGGATGGGGTGCACTGATGGGAGTATGTGGAGAGCATTTAAGAGGCTGATGGCTGAGGGAAAAAAGAGTTCCTATGTCTAGCGGTCTTAGTGGAGATTACTCGTAACCTCCGGCCTAATGGAATCACGCTGAAGTATGGCCAATAAAAGTGTTTACTATGAATAAACTTCTCCCTACTCTCACACAGCACCCTCCCCTGGTGGTGCCCTACCCTGAGGACCCTCCCCCTTGTGATGCCCAACTGTAAACCCCCCTGGTGATGCCAAATCTTAATCCTTAATGGTGGTGCCTAATCTTTCCCACATTTCACGTCAAACATATGTTATTTTGAACTGATATTGCTAAATTAACTTATATAACCAAATGTAGGTACCTGCTGATGTAACTAATCTTTAAATGTCCTCCTTGTAGCCACACTTATATAGCCGTTAATCTTGGCTATATCTGGCGCCCTTTTGTAGCGCCCCCCCCCACAACAAAAATTTGAGCACCCTTTTCACTACCTTATAACTGTGATTTGGGGCAAATATAGATGATTGCACCACACTGCAACACTGAAAAGAAGTCTTGTATACACCCATGTTGATGTGCGGTATTGTTATTTGTGGCAGCAAACCAAACTATAAGTGCAACTCTCTAGCACTCACTTCAAGGGCCAAAATACAAATTTCCTGGAAGAGTATCCTAAAAATATGCGTCTGTGCATGCGCACCACAATGCGAAACAATTAAATATCTGCAGAGCCATTGACTTACATGACTTCCGGTCAATGCACGTTGCAGCGGATGTTGGGGGACATTTATCAAGAGTGTCTGAGACAAAATATTAGTAGTTTTTTTAGAAATCCATGCAGAACTGTCTCAGACATCCTAAGAAATCCCTAGAAAGTGCAGCTTCCTTCTTAAACTGATAGGAATAGGAGGAGTTAGAAAGGTCTCTCAGGCAGTGCAGTGTGTGAAGGAAATCGCTGAGGTAACTAACACATCTGCTGTCAGCAGGCTTTGAGTGAGGTGGGAGGAGCCCTTCACATATCACATCTAGCCTGCACTGCTGCACTCTGGAGAACTGCTATTAAGCACTTCTTAATCTGCAGCAGTTTAGGGATGGATTTGCACTTAACTATAGTGCAGCTCTAGAAATCCATGCTAAACTGCCAGTATTATGTAGGATTTGAGAAGGTTCTTAATATCATGCAAAGCATTTTCCCTGCTAGAAGAAAAAAAAACTGTCAGGAATGCTTTGATAAATCTGGCCCGTTGACTCATAACGTGCTGATGCTTGCACATTAGATGTGATACTTCTGAAGCATCACCTCACACTGCATCAGATACAAAATGTCCCATAGACTTTCATTGCTTTAGCATTACCCTGAGGTAAAATGGTTAACGTAACACAATGAAAAAGCTCTAGTGTGAATGGGGCCTTATTTTTATCAAAAACATTCCCTGAAAAGGATCTATACAAAAATGCCGACCAACCCCTTCTACTGGCTTGCATGCTATTTTTGCAGTTGACCTGAGCAACTTTGGTTCAGGAAGTGCATTTGGAAATAAAGACAATTCTGAGAATCCCCAATGAGAAGATGGACTAGTCTAAAACCGATCAGATCTGGAAAATGTTTACAGGCTATTGTAAGTAAGTGATGGTGGCATTGGAAAAAATAAATTTTTTTTTGCATTTCACTCCAGGTGAAATGTACTTTTTATACATATGCCTACACATGCATTTACAATTTTACAAAAATGGTCCTTTAACCTTTTCCGGACCACCTGCATTAGATTCTACGCCGCACTTGTGGCTGTTCTAGCCTGATGTGGCGTAGAATCTATGTTGGCCCGCCATTTCCGCTCCTGACGTGATCGTGCTCACCCGGAGGGGGAGATTAAGCTGTCCTATGACAGTTGACATTTCCCCTCAGTGACCAGCAGCCATCGCGTATGGATGCTGATCACGTGATCACTATGATCGCCGGCGGATTGTAGTGATCACTTTGAAAGCAGCGGCGGCGGCATGGGGGAAAGAAGAGGATCCACCCACCTCCCTGCCATTCCAGCGACGATCAGCGCCCATCTCTGCTCTGGCCGGCATCTCCGATCCTAATGCTGCTCAGTTCCGGGTCCTAGCTTGATGACGTCATCAAGCCGTGACCCGGAACTGAGAGGCATCAGGAGCAGAGATGCTGGCCGGAGAAGAGGGGGCTACTACGGCTCATCGCTGGAGCCTGGAAGGTGAGTGATGGCTGCTGGCAAAAGGAGGGAAACCTGCAACCATGGGGGGACACTGCCCAGCCAGCCACAGAGGGGATCCGGCCACCTGACCCCCCCCCAAACACGCACAACACCCCACCACAAAATGTCTGGTCCTTAAGGGGGGGTTAGGCGGCCTTTCCAGAAATGGTTAAATAGAGACCTCCATTTGTTTTGCTTGTGTGATAGCTCTATACATTCATGATAATTTTTCAAAAAAAAACTCAATAAAAATGTATTTATTAAAGAAAAACAAAGGAAACTTAGTTCTTTAGCAAATTACTATGGTTACGTAAGATTCCATCTGTTCATCCCAGTTTCTATTTTTGATGTTAGTTTTTTAAATATTTGCTTTAACCAGACAGAAAAGAAAAATAACATAATCAAGTAATCATTTCTTTAAATAATAATCATAAAAAAACAATACCTCTAGCTTTTAGTAAATTGCATTACCATCTGTAGAAAAATTAAATTGCAAATGTGATCACTGACAATAAAAAAGTGAGCAAAAAAAGGGCATAATACAAAACTAGCTTTGCACTTTCTCCAATGCATAAATATACTCCATGATTTTTTTTGTGTGTAGCATAACTGGCTTTGTTGTTCATAATATTCTGTATTATTAGTGCACTCAGCTCTATTATATGGAAGGAAGGCCTTATTCCTGTATCTACTGGGAATTTCTCAGTGGAAAGAAAAATCTTCAGAGATCAATTAAAGCATTAGGAACCTGATGTAACAACAGCTGATAGTATCATGTGATGTATTCCCCAAATAAACAATTTATTTCGAAAATAATAATAATACTCAAACTGAATAAGCATGGTACCCGTTATCCGAAACTCAGGCAATCGGAAGTCTCAACTTACCTGCATGCCTAAGGAATAATGGGGACTTTGTTCTGGACAGGTTTGAAAAATATTTACTGAGCCCCCAGCGACATCTAGCTGCTTTCCTGCAGCACCTAGCGGGCTCCTAGCGACATCCGTGCAGCAAAGTCATTGTGTCATGTCACCCAATGCGGGTCGGGTGATACACTGGCTTCTGGAGGAAGCTGGATGCTGCTAGGAGCCCACTAGGTGCTTAAAGAGGAACTGTCGCAAAAATCTTAAGATGTAAAACGCATACAAATAAGAAGTACATTTCTCCTAGAGTAAAATGAGCCATGCATTACTTTTCTCCTATGTTGCTGTCATTCACAGTAGGTAGTAGAAATGTGACATTACTGACAGGTTTTGGGCTAGTCCATCTCTCCATAGGGAATTCTCAGCATGGCCTTTATTCTTTATAAAGACACTCCCTGAAAAAGAGATTTACATAAAGATGCTGTCCAGCCTCCTTACTCGATGTACGCTAGTTTGCCAGATGGACGGAGCAACTGCCATTCACTAGGTGCTTTTAAAAACAAACAAAACCCTGAGAACCCCCCTATGAGAAGATGGACTAGTCCAAAATCTTTTGGTAATGACAGATTTCTACTTTTTATTGTAAGTACCAGGAACATAGGAGAAAATACATTTATGGCTCATTTTACTCTAGGAGAAATGTACTTCTTATTTGTATGTGTTTTACATTTTAAGATTTTCACAACAGTTCCTCTTCAAGGAAGGCTGCTAGACATCACTGGAGGCTCGGTAAGTATTGGGGGGGGGGGGATTTGTCCTGCAACAAGGTACTTCAGCTATCACAAGCCAATAAGTAATTTTTGTGCAAGTTATAAAGTAAGAGATTTGGACAACATGTTTTGGATCAAGAGGTCCTTGACTGCCTTGGGTAAGGACCTCTTCTAGGTCTGAAACATGTCGGCTTTCGTGTTCCTGGATACGTCCTGAATAAAGTTTCATGAATAAATGGAAAAGTGCGGACCATTTTTGTCTTTCTTTAACCACTTGCCGACCGCCCACAGCCGATGGGCGGCGGCAAAGTGGATCCCTAAAGGACCGCAATACGCCCAAGGGCGTTGCGTCCTTTTCACATGCCGGGGGAGCGATCGCGTCATTGATGACGCGCGCTTCCCCCGGCAACTGGCTCCGCCCCCACCCGCCGCAACATCCTGCTGGCCATACGGAAGCGCCGGCGGGATGTTAGCCCTGCGATCGCCGATACAAAGTGTATAATACACTTTGTAATGTATACAAAGTGTATTATACAAGCTGCCTCCTGCCCTGGTGGTCCCAGTGTCCGAGGGACCACCAGAGCAGGCTGCAGCCACCCTAGTCTGCACCCAAACACACTGATCTGCTCCCCCCGCCCCCTGATCGCCCACAGCACCCCTCAGACCCCCCCCCCTGCCCACCCCCCAGACCACTGTTTGCACCCAATCACCCCCCTAATAACTCATCAATCACTCCCTGTCACTATCTGTCAACATTATTTTTTTTTAGTCCCTAAACTGCCCTCTGCTCCCTCCTGATCACCCCCCCACCCCTCAGATTCTCCCCAGACCCCCCCCCCCCTGTGTACTGTATGCATCTATCCCCCCTGATCACCTGTCAATCACCTGTCAATCACCCATCAATCACCCATCAATCACCCCGTCACTGCCACCCAACAATCAGCCCCTAACCTGCCCCTTGCGGGCAATCTGATCACCCACCCACACCAATAGATCGCCCGCAGATCCGACATCAGATCACCTCCCAAGTGCAGTGTTTACATCTGCTATCTTCTCTAAACACCCACTAATTACCCATCAATCACCCATCAATCACCCCCTATCACCACCTGTCACTGTTACCTATCAGATCAGACCCTAATCTGCCCCTTGTGGGCACCCAATCACCCGCCCACATGCTCAGAATGGCCCCCGAACCCCCCCCCCCCCTTATCAATTCACCAGTGCCTTAATTACATCTGTTCGTCCCTGTAATAACCCACTGATCACCTGTCAATCACCTGCCAATCACCTATCACCCATCAATCACCCCCTGTCACTGCCACCCATCAATCAGCCCCTAACCTGCCCCTTGCGGGCAATCTGATCACCCATCCACACCATTAGATCGCCCGCAAACCCGCCGTCAGATTACCTCCCAAATGTATTGTTTACATCTGTTATCTTCTCTAAACACCCACTAATTACCCATCAATCACCCATCAATCACCCCCTATCACCACCTGTCACTGTTACCTATCAGATCAGACCCTAATCTGCCCCTTGCTTGCACCAAATCACCCACCCACACGCTCAGATTGCCCTCTGACCCCCCCCTTATCAATTCACCAGTGCATTAATACATCTGTTCTTCCCTGTAATAACCCACTGATCACCTGTCAATCACCTGCCAATCACTTATCACCCATCAATCACCCCCTGTCACTGCCACCCATCAATCAGCCCCTGTCACTGCCACTCATCAATCACCCCCTGTCACTGCCTCCCATCAATCAGTCCCTAACCTGCCCCTTGCGGGCAATCTGATCACCCACCCACACCATCCGATCGCCTGCAGACTAGCAGTCAGATCACCTCCCAAGTGCATTGCATCTGTTCTCTCCTCTAAACACCCACTAATTACCCATCAATCACCCCCTGTCACTGCTACCCATCAGATTAGACCCCTATCTGCCCCTAGGGCACTGAATCACCCGCCCACACCCTCAGACCCCAGCCCTGATCACCTCACCAGTGCATTACTTGCATCTATTCCCCCCACTAATCACACCTTGAGACACCAATCAATCACCTCTTGTCACCACCTGTCACCCCCTAGCACACCTACCCATCAGATCAGGCCCTAATTTGCCCCGTGTGGGCTCCTGATCACTCGGTTAAACCCTCAGATCCCCCTCAGACCCCCTTCCGATCACCTCCCTAGTGCATTGAGTGCATCTATTTTCCCCTCTAACCACCCCCTGAGACACCCATCAATCACCTCCTGTCACCCCCCCTAGCACTCCTATCCATCAGATCAGGCCCAATACAAACTGTCATCTAAAAGGCCACCCTGCTTATGACCGGTTCCACAAAATTCGCCCCCTCATAGTCCACCTGTCATCAAAATTTGCAGATGCTTATACCCCTGAACAGTCATTTTGAGACATTTGGTTTCCAGACTACTCACGGTTTTGGGCCCGTAAAATGCCAGGGCGGTATAGGAACCCCACAAGTGACCCCATTTTAGAAAAAAGACACCCCAAGGTATTCTGTTAGGTGTATGACAAGTTCATAGAAGATTTTATTTTTTGTCAAAAGTTAGCGAAAATTGATTTTTATTGTTTTTTTTCACAAAGTGTCATTTTTCACTAACTTGTGACAAAAAATCAAATCTTCTATGAACTCGCCATACACCTAATGGAATACCTTGGGGTGTCTTCTTTCTAAAATGGGGTCACTTGGTGGGGTTCCTATACTGCCCTGGCATTTTAGGGGCCCTAAACCGTGAGGAGTAGTCTAGAAAACAAATGCCTCAAAATGACCTGTGAATAGGACGTTGGGCCCCTTAGCGCACCTAGGCTGCAAAAAAAGTGTCACACATGTGTTATCGCCGTACTCAGGAGAAGTAGTATAATGTGTTTTGGGGTGTATTTTTACACATACCCATGCTGGGTGGGAGAAATCTCTCTGTAAATGGACAATTGTGTGTAAAACAATTCAAACAATTGTCATGTACAGAGATATTTCTACCACCCAGCATGGGTATGTGTAAAAATACACCACAAAACACATTATACTACTTCTCCTGAGTACGGCAGTACCACATGTGTGGCACTTTTTTACACCCTAAGTGCGCTAAGGGGCCCAAAGTCCAATGAGTACCTTTAGGATTTCACAGGTCATTTTGCGACATTTGGTTTCAAGACTACTCCTCACGGTTTAGGGCCCCTAAAATGCCAGGGCAGTATAGGAACCCCACAAATGACCCCATTCTAGAAAGAAGACACCCAAAGGTATTCTGTTAGGAGTATGGTGAGTTCATAGAAGATTTTATTTTTTGTCACAAGTTAGCGGAATATGACACTTTATGAAGAAAAATAATTAAAATCAATTTCCGCTAACTTGTGACAAAAAATAAAATCTTCTATGAACTCACCATACTCCTACCGGAATACCTTGGGGTGTCTTCTTTCTAAAATGGGGTCATTAGTGGGGTTCCTATACTGCCCTGGCATTTTAGGGGCCCTAAACCGTGAGGAGTAGTCTTGAAACAAAAATGACCTGTGAAATCCTAAAGGTAATCATTGGACTTTGGGCCCCTTAGCGCAGTTAGGGTGCAAAAAAGTGCCACACATGTGGTATCGCCGTACTCAGGAGAAGTAGTATAATGTGTTTTGGGGTGTATTTTTACACATACCCATGCTGAGTGGGAGAAATATCTCTGTAAATGGACAATTGTGTGTAAAAAAAATCAAACAATTGTCATTTACAGAGATATTTCTCCCACCCAGCATTGGTATATGTAAAAATACACCCCAAAACACATTATACTACTTCTCCTGAGTACGGCGGTACCACATGTGTGGCACTTTTTTGCAGCCTAACTGCGCTAAGGGGCCCAAAGTCCAATGAGTACCTTTAGGATTTCAAGGGTCATTTTGAGACATTTGTTTTTAAGACTACTCCTCACAGTTTAGGGCCCCTAAAATGCCAGGGCAGTATAGGAACCCCACAAATGACCCCATTTTAGAAAGAAGACACCCCAAGGTATTCCGTTAGGAGTATGGTAAGTTCATAGAAGATTTTATTTTTTGTCACAAGTTAGCGGAAAATGACACTTTGAGAAAAAAATCACTTACAATCAATTTCCGCTAACTTGTGACAAAAAATAAAATCTTCTATGAACTCACCATACTCCTAACGGAATACCTTGGGGTGTCTTCTTTCTAAAATGGGGTCATTTGTGGGGTTCCTATACTGCCCTGGCATTTTAGAGGCCCTAAACTGTGAGGAGTAGTCTTAAAAACAGATGTCTCAAAATGACCTGTGAAATCCTAAAGGTACTCATTGGACTTTGGGCCCCTTAGCGCAGTTAGGGTGCAAAAATGTGCCACACATGTGGTATCGCTGTACTCAGGAGAAGTAGTATAATGTGTTTTGGGGTGTATTTTTACACATACCCATGCTGAGTGGGAGAAATATCTCTGTAAATGGACAATTGTGTGTAAAAAAATCAAACAATTGTCATTTACAGAGATATTTCTCCCACCCAGCATGGGTATGTGTAAAAATACACCCCAAAACAAATTATACTACTTCTCTTGAGTACGGCAATACCACATGTGTGGCACTTTTTTGCAGCTTAACTGCACTAAGGGGCCCAAAGTCCAATGAGCACCTTTAGGCTTTACAGGGGTGCTTACAATTTAGCACCCCCCAAAATGCAAGGACAGTAAACACACCCCACAAATGACCCCATTTTGGAAAGTAGACCCTTCAAGGTATTCAGAGAGGAGCATAGTGAGTCCGTGGCAGATTTTTTTTTTGTCGCAAGTTAGAAGAAATGGAAACTTTTTTTTTTCTTTTTTTTTGTCGCAAAGTGTCATTTTCCGCTAACTTGTGACAAAAAATAAAATCTTCTATGAACTCACCATGCCTCTCAGTGAATACTTTGGGATGTCTTCTTTCCAAAATTGGGTCATTTGGGGAGTATTTATACTATCCTGGAATTTTAGCCCCTCATGAAACATGACAGGTGGGCAGAAAAGTCAGAGATGCTTGAAAATGGGAAAATTCACTTTTGGCACCATAGTTTGTAAACGCTATAACTTTTACCCAATCCAATAAATATACACTGAATGTTTTTTTTTTTTTTATCAAAGACATGTAGCAGAATAACTTTCGCGCTCAAATGTATAGGAAATTTTACTTTATTTGAAAAATGTCAGCACAGAAAGTTAAAAAAGTAATTTTTTTTGACAAAATTCATGTCTTTTTTGATGAATATAATAAAAAGTAAAACTTGCAGCAGCAATCAAATAGCACCAAAAGAAAGCTTTATTAGTGACAAGAAAAGGAGGTAAAAATCATTTAGGTGGTAGGTTGTATGACCGAGCAATAAACCGTGAAAGCTGCAGTGGTCTGAATGGAGAAAAAGGCTCTGGTCCTTAAGGGGTAGAAAGACTGTGGTCCTCAAGTGGTTAATCCTTGTCTATCGCTGAACATATATACAATAAGGACATAATTGTCAGAATCAGACCACATAGCAAAAGGAGAGGGTGGACTAGTCTGAGGAAATATGTTTTCCTGGACCAACAAATTTCCAGATTGCAAACCAATTTGTGGAACTGACACAAGGTGGCCCTAAATCCTAAATTACAGGACTTCAAGGTTCCTCTGCTAAAATACTTAATTCCATGTACAGCAGGACACCTTCTTGGATCTCTTTGGATGTCTGTTCCAATATGTCAGTACTGTTTTGCAGGCACAATCAGGACTTACACAATATTAGGCAGGTGTTTTTAAAGATTACCTATAGTTAACTAAAAATATGTACCATTTTGGGGGAATATTAGACACTCCAGACTATAAAATGCACCTAAGTTTAGAGGGAATAAAGCAGGGGAAAATTAGACTAAACCTGGTTTGTCCATGTTCCAGGAGTGTCTTGTAAGAGCTAGTCCACTCTAGGTCCGGAAACGTATCCGTGGCTGCGTTTTTCAAACCGGATGAAAAACGGAGTCCCGGATACTAATGTTGATAATAGCAGCCAGCCTCACCCAAGTAAAAAACGGATCCGTCGGCGTTTGTGGGGACCCGTTTTCAAAACCTGAACGGAAGGTCCGGATCTGCTGCATTTTCACGGACCACGGATACACGGATGGGTAGCGGAAAGCAATGGGAAAACGCAACTCCATCTCCACAGGCAAAATAGCACCAAAAACGGATGACAAAACGGAAAGCCTGAACTTCCTTCTCCTCCCCTCAACGTCATCTCTGACAGCTTCCTGTTTACGAGCTGGGAGAGACACGAGTGCAGCCATCATGCCCAGAAGCTTCATCAATGTGGAGGACTTCATTATGGCCGTCCAAGAGCGGCCAGCAGGGGTGCCTCTAGTCATTTTGTCACTCCAGGCGAGAAAACCTGTGGCGCCCTCCCCCCCCCCCCCCCCCCCCCCCCCCCAGGAAAATAATCATAATGCAGCATCGTTTCACCAGAAAATAATCATAATGCGGCAGTGTTTCATCAGAAAATAATAGTAATTATCGTAATTCAGAATCGTAAATTACCAGAAAATAATCGTAATGTGGCAGTGTTCACCAGAAAATACACTTATAGCAGCAGCAGTTCACCGGAAAATATTCGTAAGGTGTCAGCGTTTCACCAGAAAATACACTTATTGCAGCAGCATTTCACCAAAAATTAATCATAGGGCAGCAGCGTTTCACCAGAAAATAATTGTAATGGGGCAGCGTTGTCAGAAAATAATCGTAATGCGGAAGCGTTTCACCAGAAAATACACGTAATCCGAGCAGAGGGAAAGAGTAGAGAGGGAGAGGCAGCATAAGATGTAAGAGAGGGGTAGAGGAACAGAGAGGGGGAGGGAGAGACAGCATAAGATGGAAGAGAGTGCAGAGGAACAGAGAGGGGTAGAGACAGCATTCGATGGAAGAGGGGGCAGAGGAACAGAGAGGGAGAGACAGCACAGCACTAAAGCACAGGTTTACAGCTTTACCAGCCTACAGCCTAACCAGCTTTCAAAGAAAACTCTAGTATCAAAAGAGCAGGGCACATTCTAGCAGTTATAACAGTACTGGGAGTCTGCACACAGGACAGGAAGTGTTCTTAGCAGCCTGCCTGCATACCTTCTCTTCTGCCTGTGCATGCAGCTTATCATCTCTGGAGTAGTGATGGGTCGTTCGCGAACGAGCCGGCTCTAAGAGTCGGCTCTTTGCTGCGAACGACAAGAGCCGGTTCTCAGTTTTGAAAGAGCTGATGCCTCAGCCGCCCCACAGGAGTGTATGGGGCGGAGCAGAGCAGTAGAAGGAGGGATTGCCCCAGTCAGAGAAGCAGTCTGGAATTGTCATGGAGACAGGGGCGGGGCTTTTACTCCGATTCTGAGTGGTGTTTAGTGATATTTAATGAAGAGCCGATTCAGAGCCGTAAGAGCCGGCTCTTTAATGGGAGCCGATTCAGAAGAGCCGATTCTCTGAAAAGAGCCGGTATTCCCATCACTACTCTGGAGCAGAAACTTCCCTTCTCCCGGGCTGTGTTGCTGTCTTGTGCGGGGGCGGGGCTCCAACACGGACACATCACATTCTTCTCTCTGTGACTGCATCTGTCCCCTGGCTGTCTCGCTCCAGTGTCTGTGTGCAGCCAGTGACACAGGTGGGGGGTCAGACTGTCGGGGGCATAAGCTGGCTGGCCGCTGGCTCCTGGTTTGACTGGCGTGGGGCGGAGTTAAAGGCTGGGCCACACGAGGTAAACACTTTACCTGTGTGGCTACTGAGAAGAAGGGGCACGGCTTTAAAGAAGGAGCCTGGCAGAGAAGAGCAGTATTGATTGCTCTATTGGCTGGGGAGAAGTGGAGGTGGTGGCACTGCTGAGCACATGGTAGCGTGCCGAGCACCGGGGACTGAGTCGGAAGGTAATATAATATGAAAAAAAAAAAACATGGTCACGGTAGCAGAGGCGGGGGAATGCGCCTCACCACCTCATGGCGCCTCACCACCTCATGGCGCCCCAGGCAACCGCCTATACTTGCCTGGTGGGTGAGACGCCCCTGGCGGCCAGAGCTGTATGATAAGAAGAATGACCTCTATAGTGACCTACAGCATGCCAGGAGGGTATGGGAGGAGATCACAAAACAATTTGTTCCTGAGTATGACAAGTTTCCAGCCAGGAAGCAGGCCAAGGAACGTAAGTGTGCCCCCTCATATCTGTGTGGTTTGAAATACATGTTTTTAAGTAATCTAAATGCCACTCTCTGCCCCCCCCCCTCCAGTGTCTCCTAAACTGCCACTCTCTAGCCCCCCACCGTCCCCCCCCCCTCAATCGAGCCCACTCATTGTCTCAAAAATGCTCTGCCCCCCTGAAGTGTCTCCTAAACTGCCTTCCCCAGTGCCACACATGTTGCATTTATAAGAACACTCATCTGTAAAAAGTTTAGAAAAAATGTATTAAACAAAGAAAGATACAATTAAAAATTTACATATAAAATTTATAACTAAAAACAGCATAATCACCCCCCCCCCCTCACCCCCGCACTAAAAAAAAACAAAACAAGTACAGCAACAAAAATGTCCACTCAAAGAGGCACAATAATGTCTTGGTATGGGAAGTACCCCTCCGGCGACAAGAAGTACTGTGCCAACCGATCCCGATTCCTCTGGGCCTGAACCCTACCCCTTGTCGCATACCGGCGAATTTGGGGCAAGTAGTCCATGTCGGCATGCTGGAGATTGTACCCTTGCTCCTGTCGAACAAAGTTGTGGAGGATGCAAGCTGCTTTAACTACAGCTGTGGCGTTGGCAGGGCTCAGCTGTAGTGGCAAGTGGAACATCCTCCACTTGTTCAACATGATGCCAAATGTACACTCCACCATCCTACGAGCCCTTGTCAACCGGTAATTGAACACGCGTTGCTGGCGGCCGAGGCCTCTCATCCCATACGGCCGCATGACATGGTGTGACAAGGCAAAGGCCTCGTCGCCAACAAACACGTAGGGGTAGCTGGGCGATGTTCTTCCAGGCCATGGCTTGTCCCCGGGGATGTCCAGCCGGTCCTCATTCAGTAGTCCATGTAACCTGGAGCGCTGGAATATCCCCGAGTCACTTGAACCGCCGTAGGAGCCAACGTCGACGTAGACAAACTTGTAGTCTGCGTCGGCTACAGCAAGGAGTACCAAACTAAAATACTTTTTATAATTAAAATACAGACTCCCGCTCCTCGCTGGCTTCTGTAGCCGCACATGTTTGCCGTCAATGGCTCCTAGGCAGTTCGGGAAGTTGCACCTATCCCAGAACAGTTCAGCAACCTCCATCCACTTTTTAGAGTCGGGAACCGGCATGTACTTCTCGACGAGCTTGCTCCAGATCACCCGGCTTGTCCTGTTCACGATGTTGGCGACGGTGCTTTTGCCCACTCTGAATGTTAGATGTAGACTTGCATAGCTTTGTCCCGTCGCAAGGAACCTGAAATGAAATGACAACATATTGTTTGTTTGTTGTTTACACAGTTGAAAAAATGAAGACAAAATGGCGAAGTATACGGGACAGTTTTGTCAAGGAACTTAAGGTGGAGAAAGAAGAATAGAGGAGTGGAAGTGGTGCATCGAAAAGGACTCCATATTGCCACACTCGTCTTCTTTCATTCTTACGACCACTCATACAAGCGCAAGGGTGAGTGAGTGACGTTTGCAACTTGAAATTGCTGTTATGTGTATGCTCTCCCACAACAGTTTAATCTTTCTAGTTCTTTTTTTTTTTTGGTAAACACCGATGCGCCTCTACTTTTCACACATGTAACCATTGCTGTTTCTTTTCTACCCACAGTACTGAAGATAATTTTGATGCACTCATGGATGATTCTAATGAAGCACCTGCTGCGACAAATAGGGATTCATCCCCTGAACATTCCTTTGAAGACTTGACAACCATCAACGTGGATGACATAGCAGAGGATGATTCTATGACATCTGAGTCACCAACCCCTTCCACATCTACTCCACGGCCAGACGCACAACCTGCCATCGACAAAGCAAACGCTGAAACCACTCGTTCAGAAGCCAGACGGCCAGCTGCTCGCCCTACAAGTGCTCGTGGACAGAGCACAACAGCTAATGTTCAGATGGCTGGAGCTGTTTCAAGTTTGGTGGGAATGATGCGCAATCAAGAAAGTATGGTTTCACGAAGACTACAGGATACAAGTTCTGGTCTATCACAACAATATTTGCAACACATAGAAATGCTAAAAAAACAATTAGATGAATCCAACCAAGTACTCCAAAAGGAAAGGCAGATGTTTCAGGAGCAGATTCAATCTCTACACATGCAGCATCGCCACAAGATTGACCGGATAATGCAACACCAGAACAGCCAATTGTACTACTCGGTGATGTCACTTTTGCCTTTAATGGAACAAGTGCCACGACATCGTTTAATACAGTGCCAGTGTAGTTTGCTTGAGTGTATCAAAAGTCATTTTGGATTCTCACCTGCACCAAGTAGGCCACCTAGTGCATGGCAACCTTCTCACACTCAGCCATACCAGGGTCCATCTCCCTCTCAGTCATACCAGAGTTATCAGCAAGGCCCTTCCTTCCCTCCCCCTCAAGCAGATGAACGTCCCGTTTATACTCATCTAGGTGGCGGCATGCAACCCAGCCCCCCTAATACGTCTTCCCAGCAAATAGGTGGAAACTACTTTTTTTTCCCTGAACAAGATCCTAAAAAGTAGGATTTGCTGCTCATGGCCAATGTCCCACACCCCCTGGGTCACTAGATTTGCTACCTGCCTTTGAAGGCCTTGAGATCAACACATGCCCAACGTAGCTTTCCATCAACACGACAAAGGGATGATGATGATCCTAGGCCTTCAATGGCAGGTAGCTCAATCTACTGAGGCAGGCAGTGTGTGGGATCCACCTTGTGAGCAACATTGTTTACATTTTATAGAAATTTTAAGATGTGTTCTAGGTACTGCACTTAAATTACTTTGCACTATAGAGGTTTGCTGCTCATGGCCAATGTCCCACACCCCCTGGGTCAATAGATTTGCTACCTGCCTTTGAAGGCCTTGTGATCAACACATGCCCAACGTAGCTTTCCATCAACACGACAAAGGGATGATGATGATGATCCTAGGCCTTCAATGGCAGGTAGCTCAATCTACTGAGGCAGGCAGTGTGTGGGATCCACCTTGTGAGCAACATTGTTTACATTTTATAGAAATTTTAAGATGTGTTCTAGGTACTGCACTTAACCCCCTTGGCGGTATGAAAAATACCGCCAGGGGGCAGCGCAGCAGTTTTTTTTTTATTTTTTTTTTTAAAATCATGTAGCGAGCCCAGGGCTCGCTACATGATAGCCGCTGCTCAGCGGCATCCCCCCAGCCCCGCCGATCGCCTCCGGCGATAGGCGATCAGGAAATCCCGTTCAAAGAACGGGATTTCCTGGAGGGCTTCCCCTGTCGCCATGGCGACGGGGCAGGATGACGTCAGCGACGTCAGCGACGTCGGGACGTCATTGGGAGACCCGATCCACCCCTTGGCGATGCCTGGCACTGATTGGCCAGGCAGCGCAGGGGTCTGGGGGGGGGGGGGCGCGCGCCGCACCGGATAGCGGCGATTGGGGTGCTGGCGCAGCTAGCAAAGTGCTAGCTGCGTCCAGCAAAAAAAAAATTATTTAAATCGGCCCAGCAGGGCCTGAGCGGCACCCTCCGGCGGCTTACCCCGTGTCACACACGGGGTTACCGCTAAGGAGGTTAAATTACTTTGCACTATAGAGGTTTGCTGCTCATGGCCAATGTCCCATACCCCCTGGGTCAATAGATTTGCTACCTGCCTTTGAAGGCCTTGTGATCAACACATGCCCAACGTAGCTTTCCATCAACACGACAAAGGGATGATGATGATCCTAGGCCTTCAATGGCAGGTAGCTCAATCTACTGAGGCAGGCAGTGTGTGGGATCCACCTTGTGAGCAACATTGTTCACATTTTATAGAAATTTTAAGATGTGTTCTAGGTACTGCACTTAAATTACTTTGCACTACAGATGTTTGCTGCTCATGGCCAATGTCCCACACCCCCTGGGTCACTAGAGCTAATCTTTTTCCCTGAACAGCAGATAGCAAAGACAATTGTCTATTGTCCAAGCTGGGCTGACCCCGGTAATGTGCAAGACATGTGTTCTGGGGGGAAGGGGAAAACAAAGACACAAAATGTAAAGACTTGAATGCCTGAACAGCAAGTACATTTTCTAAACCTGTCTCTTCCAGGTTGGAAGGAGAACTTTATAACCTACCATGTTGGTAGTTTTTCAATAAAAACTCCAAAAAAATAAAGTTTTTGTTTGTTTACAAAATTGTCTCCTCATCAATACAACATGAAAAGTGGTATAGGTAAAGCAGACATTACATACCGCAAGGTGATCAGAAGTTGTTCCTCTGGGGTGATGGACTTCCGCAACCTGGTGTCTTTCTTCTGAAGATGGGGCTTCAACATCTCCAGAAGTTTATCAAAGCTTCAAAAAGGAAGGGATATCACCATTAGCAATGTGACAAATATAGGAACAGGACAAGGTAAAGTATAGGTAAAATTGGTAATCAAGTGTACTTACACACTCACAGACATCCGGCAGTAGTTGAAGAACTTTGGTGGGTGTCGTCTGAGGTCTCTGTAGAGCTGAGAGAACTGCCCTTTCCTCTCCCTCTCTTGTAACAGGGGATGCACCCACCACCGTCTCCGACTTGACTCCAGGAGGTTTCCGGCATAGTACAGCAGGACACCCAGCCAGGCTAGGTTAAGCCAGTACATAAAGACAATGGGGTCCATGGCCTTGGCTGGGCAGCAGTGCTGGAGTGGCTGGAGTGCTCTCCTGCTGGAATGTGCTGAAAACAGGTGTTTCACACAATAGACATCAAAGCCACTCCCAAAACACTCCCCTGTACATTAAAAATATCCTTACATGGTGCTAATCTACTTTCTTTACAGAAAAAACACTCCCACTTCCCGGCTATTTTTCCAAATCCACTCCCACAGCCACCTCAACTACATTCCCCATGCTCAAAAAAGGTTAATTAACCTTTTTTGGAAAACATTAACCACACCCATGTCCTGCCCACTGAATTGACCACACCCATGTCCTGCCCATTGAATTTTACCATTCAAATTGATTGATTATTGTCCCAAAAACTCCTCCCTTTTGGCCTAAATTCCATTGAAAAGCATAGAAACGTTTTCTGTCCGTTTTTTGGGGTTAAAAACGGACCGGAAACGGATGCAAAACGGATGCACTTTTTGGTAAAACGGATCCGTTTGCGGTCCGCGGGAGTTCCCCTGAGCACGGACTACAGCATCCGTCCTGCAACTGGGTCTAGTGTGGACCCAGCCTATATGTTCCTCTCACCCAATTAAAGCATCTCTCTTGTGTCATCCTGTGCTCTCCCCCATGCCCCCCAATGTCCTCCATGTGTCCTCCTGTGTCTCACACATGTCCTCCTGTGCCCCGTGTGTCCTCCTGTGTCTCCATGTGTGCTCCATGTGTCCCCCACATCCCTTATGAGTCCCATGTGTCCTCTATGTCATCTTTCCCCATGTCTCCTCTTCTGTACCCCACTTCTGTACCCCATGTCTTGTCCTCTGTCGCCCTTGTTTGCTTTCTCTTCCTTTGTCCTCCTCCCCGCTGCCTGTGTTCTCCTCCACTCCATTTGCTCCTCTGTTCCCCCTGAATAAGTGAAAGCAATGTTAGCACCTAATCCATTGGAGCTTGTGGTGATCAGAGACCTCTCTTATCTCACTCTGTTCCACTAATTCCGGCTTCTGTTGATTACATCAGCAGCAGAAGCCAGCACTAGGGGAGCAGTGAGGGAGAGGAGAGGTCTCTGATCGATTGGGGGCTCCAATGGTTTAGGTAAGGCGTGCTGCTGATGCTTTCATCTATTTAGGGGGAGTGGACGAGGATACCGAGGAGTGGAGAAGAAAAAAAGGGGAGCCAAGGAGAACACAGGGACAATACAGGGAGTCCTTGACATCATGGTGGGTCGGTGTTTCGTATCGGCAGTCATTCATAAGTTGAGGACTCCTTGTATTTGGAAAAAGTGCATCCTATATTCTGAAAAATATGATATATACTCACTTAAGAAGAAGTATGGCACTTGGGGGTGGTGGTGGTGGTGGTGGGGGGGGGGGCTGAACCAATCTAATCTTTTCTTCTCTTTCCCTCTTATTCTACTTTCCCCAGAGTTTGTGTAAGTGTGGGGAAGCAACATAGGAAAAATACTATTTTCATTGATGAATATATCACTATAAGTGATGTCCTATAATTCTTATTATATACGACTCTTATTAAGTTCATTATATGCACAATGATGATTCCTCAAAATATTTTGATTGTATTCCACACAACTATGGACTGCAATTCCTTTTCTTGTTACTTGTTTTATTACAAAATAACAATTTCAACTGTTAAAAAAAAGAAGTATGGCTCGGAATCCTATAGAAAAGAGTAGAAAAAGCTGGGTCTCTACCTGGAAGACAATATTTAAGGGTGACATACAGCAATATGACAATACAGGAATACAAGAAAACCAGATCACACAGCACAGTATGAGTACCAGGTAATGCTTAGTCAGTCACTGGATGGAGCATGGAGATTAGGCAAGTTAGGTTCACTCAGATGCATAGCATCGGTTCACAGTAATGGAGGTGCATGATCAGGTAGGACACAAAAAGAGGAGGACCCTGCCCAAAGGCTTACAATCTAGAGGGAGAGGTAAGGACACGAACGGTAAGGGACCAGAGTTCAGCTGTGGGTTTAGAGCACTTGTGAGGGGTAGTAGGCCAGAGTGAAAAGGTGAGTTTTGAGGGCTTTCTTGAAGATGTTGAAGGAGGGGGCTGCCCTAATGGGTGGAGGTTGGGAGCTCCATAGTGTTGTAGCAGCTCTTGAGAAGTCCTGGAGGAGTGCATGGGACTGGGTGATGAGTGGGGCGGTTAGGCGAAGTTCATTGGAAGAGCGGAGTGAGCGGCTAGGTGTGTACCTCTGAGTAAGATCGGAAATGTAGGTTGGACAGGTTTTGTGGACAGATTTGTAGGTCAGACACAGTATCTTGAATCTGATTCTGGACTGGATAGGAAGCCAGTGGAGGGATTCTAGGAGGGGATCCGCCATGGTGGAGCGATGGGAGCAGTGGATAATTCTGGCTGCCGCATTCATGATGGACTGCAGTGGGGCTGTTCGGGTCATAGGGAGACCAGACAGCAGGGCATTGCAGTAGTCAAGGCGGGAAATTATGAGGGCATGGATGAGGAGTTTGGTGGTGGCAAAGGTCAGGAAAGGGCGAATCTTACAGATGTTACGAAGGTGGAAGTTGCAGGACTTTGTGAGATTTTGGATGTGGGAAGTGAAGGAGAGTGCGGAGTGCAGGGTGACACCCAGACAGCGGGCTTGAGAGGTAGGGCGAATGGTAGTGTGTTTAACAGTGACATGCACATCTGGGAGGTTCGTGGATGGCCGGGGTGGGAAGATCATAAATTCCGTTTTGTCTATATTTAGTTTCAGGAACCTAGCGGACATCCAGGAGGAGATAGCTGATAGGCAGGAGGAGACCTTGTCCATGGTAGTGGTGGATATGTCAAGGGTGTGGAGGTAGATCTGGGTGTCATCTGCATACAGATGATAGTTAAAACCCATGGACGAGATAACCTTGCGGAGGGTGTGTATAGGGTGAACAGTAGGGGGCCAAGGACCGAACCTTGGGGGACTCCCACCGAGAGGTGGTTGGGGGTGGACGAAGACTCATTGAAGGCGGTGGGTGGAGAGGTTGGATGAAAGCCAGGACAGAGCGAGATTGTGAATGCCCAAGGACTGGAGGGACTGGAGGAGTAGGGGATGATCTACTGTGTCAAAAGCTGCTGAAAGGTCAAGGAGGAGGAGAAAGGAGTATTTACCTTCAGCTTTAGCTAAGGCAAGGTTGTTGACCACTTTGGTGAGAGCAGTTTCGGTTGAGTGGGCAGGCCGAAATCCAGATTGCAGTGGGTCTAGCAGTGAGTTGGCATTGAGGTACTGGGTCAGGCGTTTGTGAACCAGACGCTCAAGGAGTTTTGAGGCAAAGGGGAGGAGGGAGATAGGACGGTAGTTGGAGGGTAGCGAGGGGACGAGGGAGGGTTTCTTGAGCAGGGGTAGTACAGTGGCCTGCTTGAAGTCTGAGGGGAAGGTGGATAGGGAGAGGTTGAACAGGGTAGTGAGGACTGGGGCCAATTCCGTGAAGTTAGGCTGGAGTAAATCAGAAGGGATGGGGTCAAGGGGGGAAGTAGTGGTATGGGAAGTCTGCAGTAGGTGGTTGACTTCCTCGGTGGTAGTAGGAGTGAAGGATGTGAGGGGAGGATAGGGTGGAGGAGGAGCTGGTTGGGAGGAGGTGGGAGGTGAAGATTGGAGATTGGATATTTCCTGGCGGAGAGGGCACTTTTGTTGGTGAAGTGGGTGGCTAAATCTGTGGCAGAGAGGGAGGAAACGGAGGGTGGGGTGGGGGTGGGGGGGGTTAAGCAGGGAGTTGAAAGTGGCAAAAAGACGCCGGGGGTTGGAAGCTTGTGCTCCGATGAGCTTGGTAAAGTATTCCTGCTTCGCATGAGCAAGGGCAGTGTGGAACTGCAGCAGGTTGGTCTTGTACTGTACTGTGTTATTATGTCAGATTATTTGGCCATCTCTAGTCTATATAGTGTAATGGTAAAGGGCTCTACGTCTGACGTATGAGACCAGGGTTCAAATCTTGGCTCTTCCTATTCAGTAAGCTGCACCTATTCAGTAAGGAGTTCTTTGGGGAAGACTCCCTAACACTGCTACTGCCTACTGAGTGTGCCCTAGTGGCTGTCTCACAAGTGCTTTAAGTCTGACAGGAGAAAAGCGCTATACAAAAAAAAGGAATTATTAATTATTAGTATTATATAGTTAAATAATTGTACACATCCTTTTTGTTAAAGCCAATTGCATTTGGGGGAGTTTGCATGGCTCATATGCTGAATGGCAATTCCCTTTTCTTCAGGTAATTAATTACTTTTTAAAGCGTGTAGCTCCTTATAACCTTTTAATAACTATTCATCAAAACCAAAGCCAATGCTTTAAGACTGTCATTGTGCTGCAGCCACCAGGGCCTCCCACATCTTTCCATGCAAGCGTCTTAGATGAATTATGCTTCAAAATGTACTGTCTTAAAAAAGAAACCTAATAAGTCTTCTTGAAACATGGGCTTTGGTTTTAATGAGTAATGATCAGAAGGTTATTAAGGAGCTGGTATTTTTTTTTTTTTACTTTCAAAAGAACTTTATTGAAAGAAATCAATGCAAATACAATATTCTGTAACATTAATCCAATAATGAACAAAAATAACATTGTTTGATTATTTCACAAATTTTCTGTCAAGTGATACATGAGCATGTGGAGAGTCTGGCAATGTGACAGAGTACTTTCCGCTATAAAGAAAAGAAAGAAAAAACGAAGAAAAAAGAAAGAAAGAAAGAAATATATGACGAACATTGTTCAAGGTAGTGGATTACAACATAAGGGGTTGTTTCATATATTGCAAGAGGAAAACCGATGTAGGCTATAGGTAATATTTGTTTAGGGTACATTGTAGGTGTTTGCCATAAGGGGAGTCCAACCAGAATGACCATACTAAGAAAAAAGGTTGAGTGTCACCTTTGGTCATGCTCTAAAGAAATTCATTTAAACAGATATAGTTTGTTTTTTGTATGACCTTTTACCAACTGAATTGATTTGATAACCAATTTTGGGCAATATATGATTTAGCTGCTACTAGAATTTTAGTAAAAAGGTCATTTTCCCAATGTGAAAGATTAGGAATTCTGATATTAAAAAATGCAATGAGGGGTGATAGATGAGGGTTTATTTCAAAATTCAGTGGTGAGTAAGAAAAGTCTTGCCCAAAGGTGTTGAGCTTTAGGGCACGTCCACCATATGTGAAATAAGTCACCCAAGTCAGAACAACCTCTAAAACAAGTGTTCAGAATGGAATCATTATATTTGTTAATTCTTAAAGGAGTAAGATAGGTACAAAATAATACTTTCAATGAAGTTTCAGTTAGCAAAATACTATTAGAGCATTTAGCAGTTTTCTTCCAAATTTTAGTCCATTGTACTTCCAATCTCATAGCCTAAGTCTTTGTTACAAGCTTTCTGGTAAGGTACCTTGGGGTTGTCTACCAAGGGAGATGTGATCAGTTTATATATGATTGAGATTGATTTTACAACCTCCCCTTTCTGAACTAATTGTTTCTCTAATGAATTCAGAGTTGGGTGACTATTAGATGGCCAGTGTTGGGCAATATAATGTTTAATATGGATAGTACAAAATACTTCTGGTGGTGGAAGGTTTGGAGTAAATTGATGTTCATCTATCCCTCTTTGTATGATGTCATACAATCTTGTCAACCCATTTTCCGTCCACCACTCAAACCTTTTAGGTTGGAGCCCTGGGGCCATATGCAATTAACTTTTTCTCCTGAGTTTTCTCCAAGATAATATTTTTAAACTTGTCAATAAAATGCATTTAAGCCACCAGGAAGCAAAAAAATACTCAAAATAATTTTTATAGTACTTTTTCACCTACTTTTTGGTACTTTTTCTATTACAAAATGCTGAAAATCTATTTTAAAAAGATGTTGAAAATGTCTCTCCTAGGAGAAAACTCTGGTGAAAAAGTGAATTGCATATGGGCCCCTGGTGTGAATTCAGGATTAGCTGTGATAGTTGCTAGTGGAGAATGTGTTAAAAAGAGCTTATATTTGAATCTTAAGAGATTCCATGTCTTAAATGCAGTGGCTGTTATTGGGTTTTACCCTTTTCTAATGAATTCTGGAGTTTATCTTGCCCAAAGTACGTCTTGTACCTTAAAGGGAGCTATAGAGTGACTTTCAATTTCTCTCCATTAAGAGGAATGGGTTTAAAATGCTGTTCTTAGTAATTGGGAGATTCTGGCTGCTTGAAAGAGTTTTAGGATATTTGGTACTCCTAAGCCTCCTTCTAATCTGTGTTTATGCATGATGTGATGAGCTATTCAAGGTTTATGTCTCCTCCAAATAAATTTAAAAATATCCTTTTGTAGGCCACAGAGTTGTGATAGTGGTATGTCTATCGGTAGGTATCTAAAATAATAAAATAGCTTGGGTAATATTATCATCATGGTGGATGTTATTTCGCCAATCCATGAGATTAAGGAGCTGGTATTTTTTTTTAAAGCAATTGATTATCCCAAGAGAAAAACAGACTCTGCTTCACAAACTATGGGGTTTATTCTCGAGAATATGCAGGTTTGTAAACCCACAAATCCCAATGCAAACATTGGCTTGCTGAGTCGCCCACGGCCTGTGAACTGCAACATCTAAAATCATATTCATTTTCAGGTGTCAGTCAGGTTCACCCAGGTGTCACCCAGAGATGTATATGCTATCCATTTTTTTCTTGGTATTCTGTATTCTCCCACATCTAAGAAATATACTACAAATAGTATATTTAGTATATAATAGTATACTACTAAATATACTGCAACTTAATCTTGGACTATGCCTAATTTTTAATTATTTTATTATTAATATTGTTATTTAGTATTTAAAAAGTGCTGACATATTCCTCAATGCTGTACAGAGTATATAGCTTTGTCACAAAACTGTCCCTCAGAGGGGCTCACCATCTGATCCTTATCACAGTCAAAAGTGTTTGTATGTATCATGTAGTGTATGTATTATAGTGTAGGGCCAATTTTAGCAGGAATCCAATTAACTTATCTGTATGTTTCTGGGATGTGAGAGGAAACCAGAGTGCCTGCAGGAAACCACACAGAGACGGGAGAGCATTCGAACACCATGCAGATAGCGCCTTGGCTGAGATTTGAACTGCGGACCCAGCTCTGCAAGGCGAGTGTGACGCTGGCTGTTTGGCGTGCACACAGAACAATACACACACTCACACAGCAAGGTAGCGTTCACAATAACCCTAGTCAGATACAGGCTGTAATCATACACAGAGACAGAGTTTCAAGGTACAGATTCACAATGCAATCACGTAGTCAAAGTGCATGCTGGGTCATAACATAAATCAGATGTCAGTCGTATTGAAAGGATCAGGCAGAGCATAGTCAGGGACAGGCCGAGTCGGTAATGTAAACCAGATGGCTGAGGTACAGAAGGAAAAGACTAGAATGAGGTCAGGAGGCAGGCAAAAGATCGGTACACAGAGAAATATACAATCAAGATATATATATATATATATATATATATATATATATATATATATATACATATATATATATATATATATATATATATATATATATATATATATATATATACTAGCTGATTGCCCGGCGTTGCCCGGGTATGTATTTGGCTGGCGTAAGCTCTGCCTACTTTTTCTAACCCTAACACACAATTACTCACTGACCAAGTTTGTGAGCTTTGCGGTCTTTGGTATCAATAATCTGCATTGAAATGAAACAAATCTGATTGGCTGTGTGTGGCTCCACCCCCTTTTCTGAATTTGAACCCCAGTCACCCAATACCCAACTGTACCAGGTTTGAGGCCTGTGCCATTAACAGTTCAAAAATTGTAGCATTTAAATATTCCCCTTAAAAAAGCAACAGGTGAAGTTTGATTAACTTTTGTAGGCTCCACCCACTTTTCTGAATATTAATCCCAGTCACCAAGTGACCAACTGTGCAAAGTTTAAAAATCCTGCCATTAACAGACTGGCTGCAGTTTACATTTTCCCCGTGAAATTTGTATTTGTCTCCACCCACTGATGACCCGGCGTTGCCCGGGTATGTATTTGATTGTGTTGGCTCCACCCACTTTCTAACCCTAACACACAAACACTCAATGACCAAGTTTGTGAGTTTTGGGGTCCTTGGCATCAATAATTTGCATATTCCCATAGAAATTAAACAAATCAGATAGGCTGTTTGTGGCTCCACCCCTCTCCATCATTTGAACCCCAGTCACCCAATGACCAACTGTAGCAGGTTTGAGGCATCTGCTATTAACAGTGTAAAAATGGCAGCAATTTAAATATTCCACTTGAAAATCAACAGGTGAATTTTGATAGGCTATTATAGGCTCCACCCACTTCCCTGAATATTAATATCAGTCACTCAGTGACCATCTGGGCAAAGATTGGGAACCCTGAAATAAACAGTGTAAGAAGGGCTGCAGTTTACACTTTCCCAGTGAAATTTGTTTTTGACTCCGCCCACTTTTTGTAACCTGGACACAAAGTCAGTACTCAATGCCCAAGTTTGTAAGTTTTGGGGTCCTTGGCATCAATAATTTGTATTTTCCCATGAAATGAAACAAATGGCTATTTGTGGCTCTGCCCCGTTCCTGAATTTGGCCCCAGTCACCTAGTCACCAATTGTACCAGGTTTGAGGCATCTGCTTTTACCAGTATAAGAGAATGGTAACAGATGAAATATTCCCTTTGAAAATCAAAAGGTGAATTTTTATTGGCTGTTGTAGGCTCCACCCACCTTCCAAAATCTTAATCTGTTACCCAATGCCCAACTGTGCAAAGTTTGAGAACCCTGCCATTAACAGTGTAAGAATGGCTGCAGTTTATATTTTCCCAGTAAAAGTTGTTTTGGCTCTGCCCACTTTTTGTAACCTTGACACACAGTCACTCAATGACCAAGTTTGTGAGCTGTCAGGTTCCTGGCATCAAAAAGGTGTGAATGGAAGCAGTTTATCCACCAAGGAAATCTGAATGGCTGTATGTGGCCCAGCCCCTTTAGTGAATTTAGACCCCAGTCACCCAATGACCGACTGTAGCAAGTTTGAAGCCTCTGCCATTAAAAGTGTAAGAATAGCAGCAGTTTAAATATTCGCCTTGAAAATCAATAGGTGAATTTTGATTGGCTGTTGTAGGCTCCACCCATTTTCTTGAATCTTAATCTCATTCACCCAGTGACCAAGTGTGGCAAGTTTGAGAACCCTGCCATTATCAGTCTAAGAATGGCAGCAGTTTACATTTTCCCATTTAAAATGAATGGCTTGAAATTTGATTGGCTGTTTTATGCTCCGCCCACTTTTTCTGGATTTGTAACCTCGGTCACCAAGTGACCAACTGTGCCATGTGTGGGGACTCTGGCTTGATTACTGTGAGAATGGCAGCGTTTTACATTCTTTCCATTGACATGAATGGGTGAAATCTGATTTGCTGTTTGTAGCTCCGCCCAGGTGTGCAGGGGGGCCGCGAGACCTCCAGAACATATCATCCCAGGTAGTAAGGGATCTGTGTACCAAGTTTCGTTCAAATCGGTCAAGCCGTTTTTTGCGTGATCGCGGCACATACATACACACACACACACATCCGATTTTATATATATATATATATATATATATATATATATATATATATATATATATATATATATATATATATATATATATATATATATATATATATATATATATATATATATATATATACTGTATGCATATATATATATATTACAAAATAATAAACTTCAGATATATATATATATATTAATATTACAAAATAACAAAGACTGACTGACTAGAGTACACATATATCGTGTGTCTACACAATATATCAACGTAACTCAGGAGGCAAGCTAGGTAGGCCAAGAACCAGCGAACTGATTAGTATCGAGGCCAGTGAGCTACTGAAGCCCCTGGCCTTAAATACACCAAGGCAATTCCCCCAAAACCACTCCCCAGGTGATGTCATCTGATGACATCACCTCAGATCCACCTCCTCAGCTTGTAAAGGCTGCTCTGACTCGTGTGTGGGCATTTGTCCGAAGTGCGCATGAGCGCTCGCCCTGACTCACCACTGAGTAGATGCTGGGGATGCCACCCGACACAGAAGACCCTTCAAAGGACTCCAGCGCAAGAGTCCGACCGCTCGTCCGGACCACGCCAGAGATGCCGCGGGACCTGCCGCTGGACTGGAAGGTAAGCATATTACATTAGCCCCCCCCCCAAAGGAGTGGTCTCCGAACACTCATTTCCAGGTTTATCAGGAAACTTCAAATGAAAATCATGGATCAATAAATCCCCATGAATTGGTCGGGCTGGAAGCCAACATCTCTCCTCAGGACCATAACCCTTCCAGTCCACTAAATATTGTAATGAACCACGAACCTTTCTAGAATCCAGAATCCTCTCTACCTCATATTCTGGTTCTCCATCAACTTCATCAGGCGGGGGAGGAACTGACGGTACAATAGTGTTGGCAGCTGGTTTTAACAAAGAGATATGGAAAGATTTAATTCCCCTAATAGACTGAGGTAGTGCCACCCTGTACGCCACATCATTGATCTTTTCTTGAATGGGGTAGGGACCGATAAATCTGGGACCCAATTTTGTAGAAGGCTGACGTAGGGGAATATTACAAGTAGACACCCACACCATATCCCCCGGGGAAAACTCTGGTGAGCGCCTGGCATCAGCATAAAATTTCTGATGGGAAACAGCATTCTGTAAATTTTTTTGAACCTGGGGCAAAATCTGCTGAATGTGTGAGCTCCACTCCTTTAACACTGGAAACAGAGAAGTAGAGGATGGAAAGAAAGTAAACTTGGGATTCTGATCTGTCACTATCCAAAATAGTGATAATTTGGTGGAGGAGTTAGATAAGTTGTTAAATGCAAACTCTGCAAATGGTAAATACTCTAACCAAGATTCTTGACAGTCAGAGACGAAACAATGGAGATACTGCTCTAAGGATTGGTTAGTTCTCTCCGTCTGTCCGTTAGTCTCTTGGTGAAAACCAGAAGAGAAGGACAGTTTAATTCCCAAAAGGTCACAGAATGCACACCAGAAGCGAAAAACAAACTGAACCCCCCTGTCTGATACCATGCTTTCAGGAATGCCATGCAATTGAAACACATGTATAATGAAGAGTTTGGCTAATTCCTGCGCAGAGGGCAACCCAGAGAGTGGCAAAAATGTGCTATTTTACTGAACGGTCGACTACGACCCAAATTACTCCTTTACCTCCAGAGGAAGGCAAATCTACCACAAAATCCATCGAGAGATGGGACCAAGGTCTCAATGGAATGGGTAGTGGCATAAGATGACCCCGGGGGGCAGCCTGTAATACCTTACTTCTGGCACAGGTAGGACAAGCTGATACAAAATCCTTAAAATCCTTGCTGATAGAAGGCCATCATACATGATGGGACAAAAGATCAAGAGTTTTAACCTCTCCCGGGTGTCCAGCCAATTTTGAGTCATGGAAGACTTGAAGTATTTGAAGTCGTAAATGCAATGGTACAAATTCAACACCAGGGGGTTTCTCAGGAGGACTATCTTGTTGGAAGGGTTGTAATGCCTCATACAAATCTGAAAATTCCTGTGTGTGGGTGGCAGCCAACACACATCGTGTGGGCACAATACTTTTAGGAGGAACGTCCTGAGACGTTTCAGATTCAAAGTTTCTAGATAATGCGTCTGCTTTTATATTCTTGGACCCAGGTTTGTATGTGATTACAAAGTTGAAGTGGGAAAAGAATAGTGCCCATCGTGCCTGCCTGGGGTTAAGTCTTTTAGCCCCCTCAATATATTTCAGATTCTAGTGATCTGTATAGACTGTGATAGAATGATTTGCTGCCTCCAACCAGTGCCTCCACTCCTCAAATGCCATTTTAACAGCCAGCAGTTCAAGATTACCAATATCATAATTACGCTCTGCTGAGGTAAATTTCCTAGAAAAGAAGGCACAGGGGTGTGGGTGTTCTGGCCAGCCGGAATATTGAGAAAGAACGGCTCCCATCCCTAGTTCTGAAACATCAACCTCCACAATAAAAGGTAAATTAACATCTGGATAAGTGAGGGTGGGAGCAGAACAAAAGGCTGTTTTAAGGTCAGCAAAAGCTTTTTAGGCCTGTGGAGACCAATTTTCTGGATCCACATCTTTTTTAGTCAGATCAGTTATAGGGGAAACCAAGGAAGAGAAATTCTTAATAAATCTGCGGTAGTAGTTGGCAAAACCAATGAACCGCTGAATAGCTTTTAGTTCCTTTGGAGGAGACCAATCTAGAACAGCTGCCAACTTTTTCTCGTCCATAGACAAACCTGTATCGGAAATGACATACCCCAGGAAGGGAACACGTGTAACTTCAAACAGGCATTTTTAAAGTTTAGCAAATAAAGATTTTTTTCTTAATTTCTGCAGTACAATTCTCACATGACCCCGGTGTTTGGGAAAGTAATTGAAAAAGATTAGAATGTGATCTAGGTAAACGACAACAAATTTTTCTAACATGTCTCTGAAAATATAATTTACAAAATCTTGGAAAACGGCTGGCGCATTACAGAGACCAAACGGCATTACTAAATACTCATAGTGGCCGCCTTGAGTATTGAAAGCCGTCTTCCACTTATCCCCTTTTCGTATTCTGATTAAATTGTATGCTCCCCGTAAATCAAGCTTGGAGAAGATCCTAGCACCTGACACCTGAGCAAATAATATAAAAGAATTCCATAGGATCTCAACCCTCAGCGGAAACTTTTCCAATGCTTCACTTTATTTATGATTCATTGCAGTGTACAGAGTATAAAAAAAACCAGCACAACGTTTCGGGCAGAATGCCCTTTATCAAGTGCACTTGATAAAGGGCATTCCGCCCGAAACGTTGTGCTGGTTTTGCAATGAAGCATAAATAAAGTGAAGCATTGGAAAAGTTTCCGCTGAGGGTTGAATTCCTATGGAATGCTTTTATATTACAGTGGATTATGGAGGTGTGATGACCCTCTTGACCAGTGGAACTCCCCGAATTACAGTGTTTATACCGAGGCCCGGAGACTACTTCCTTACCTGAGCAAATAAATCATCAATTAATGGTAGAGGATATTGGTTCTTTACCGTAATTTTGTTCAACCCTCTGTAATCTATACAAGGCCGGAAGCCACCATCTTTTTTTCCACGAAGAAAAAGCCGGCACCGGCTGGATATGTGGATGGCCTAATGAACCACTTTTCCAGAGTCTCACGGATGTACTCTTTCATAGCTAACTTTTCAGGCCCTGTGAGATTATACAAATGACCTTGTGGGGGAATAGTCCCTGGTAAAAGCTCAATGGGACAATCATAGGGTCTGTGAAGTGGTAATTTGTCAGCAGATTGAGGGGGAAATACATCAGAGAAATCTGTGTAGGGTTTAAGTTCAAGACTGTTCTGTTTAAGACTGTTCTGTTTAAGTTCAAGACTGAAAAGAGGAACACCCCTTAAACACTCATCCTGACAGCGATGTGACCAGTTTTTGAGCTGTCCTGTGGACCAGTTTATGTGAGGGTTATGTAATTGCAACCAAGGCAACCCTAATACAATAGGACTAGATGGCATTTTAAGCATATATAATTGCATTTTTTCATAGTGCAAAGCTCCAACTTGGACTGAAAGTTCAGGGGTCAGGGTGGTAGGTGTTTTGGCCTGTGATGGCATATCATCAATAGCTGTGACGTACAACTAGCTCTGCAGAGGTATGGCAGGAATTCCCAGATTGGAGGCTAAGGTTGAATCAATAAAATTCCCTGCCGCACCAGAATGTATAAAGGCCTCAGACTGGAGTAACTTATCGCCCCAGTGTACGGTCACTTGAACCCAAATTTTCTTAGTTTTAAGGGGAAAGCCCGGCTCACCCAGATGAAGTTCCCCAACTTCACCTAGGCGCTGGAGTTTTCCGAAGCCTTCTTTGCAGAGCAAGTGTGAACAAAATGGCCCTTCTCTTCACAGTACATACACAATCCCTCCTGCCTCCTCCTAAGTTTCTCCGCTTGTGACAGTCGGGAGAAACCTAGTTGCATTGGTTCATCATCAGTAGTTGTTTTATCTGACCTAAGGTTCCCTGAGGAGGAATAGATCGTACCCTGACGTCGGTATCTAATCCGCCTGTCAACCTTTATGGCTAGAGAGTAGGGATGCTCATTCGGATTCCGCGGAAATGCAATTTCCAAAATTCCAATCGGAAATTGCATTTCCACATCGAAATGCGGAAATCGGTAATGCAAGTGCGGTAGGCGGATTTTCGCCGGAAATCGCGGAAATTCCACCCGACTTTAACATCAATTTTCTCAAAAACTATAAGGTCTTTTTGAAAACTTTTTTTTGCATCTTGTTCACAAGATTCAGTTTAATAAAGCCTGAAAAGTTGGTGTTTCTAGGACTTAAGGGGGCTTTGCTATTAACTGCTAAATTTGGCCGATTTTTACTGTAATGTAAAATGCAAAAAATCTGTATCTGCCTATTTTCTGCATTTTACATTACAGTAAAAATCCGCCAACTTTAGCGGTTAATAGGAAAGCCCCCGTAAGTCCTAGAAACACCAAATTTTCAGGGTTTATTAAACAGAATATTCTGAACAAGATTCAAGAACGTTTTCAAAAAGACCTTATAGTTTTTGAGAAAATCGATGTTAAAGTCGGGCGGAATTTCCGCGATTTCCGGCGGCAATTCCGCATTGGAATGCGGAAATTGGTAGCGGAAAGCGGAATCGGTAATTGGCAATGGCGGAATGAGGATTTACTGTGGAATCGGAAATTGGCATTTCCGACCATCCCTACTAGAGAGATTGCCTCCTCAAGATTCCTGGGCTCCAGATAGCTGACCAATGCATCATTTACTGAATCAGCTAAACTGAAAAGGAATTGGTCTAGGAGTACTGCCCAACCCCATTTGACTGATACAGACCACTTCCTAAATTCAGCTGCATAATCCTCAACGGTATGTTTACCCTGCCGTAAACCCCGTAATTTGCGCGCAGCTGTGGCTGAAACATCAGGATCATCATATATAATAGCCATGGCCTCAAATAATTTTTCCACCAAGGATAAAGCTTCATGATCTGACCCCAACCCATAGGCCTAGGTCTGAGCATCACCCTGCAATAAGGTCTTTACCAATGTAATCTTCTGGGACTCAGTTCCCAAAGATCTGGCCCTGACTTCAAAATAGGACATACATCTATTATGGAAGTTACTGAAATCAGAACGTACCCCTGCAAATTTCTCTGGTAACGGCATTTTAGGTTCAATAATAGGTTGTATAGGGACATTGAGCTGCGAGTTATTAGCGCTAACGGAGGCTCTTAATTGAGCAAAAGAGTTTGTTAACTGAGTCTGCTGAGTGGCCACTTGCTTAGAGAGTTGAATGAGGGGGGCGTGGCTGGCCGGCAGAGTGGATGGCTGCATAGAGGAGAGCTCCTGATCCCAGCCTTCACATACAGCGACTTTAAGCATGCCAGGACCGGAGGAGACCGTCCCAACAGCCATGGGGGAGGATATGGAGACATCGGGGACCCAGCAAGCCGACACCCAACGCCCGCAGAGGATCCCCGACATCTTTAAAAGACGGAGGCCTGGGCCGCGTGGTGAGCAAGATGGCGCCGGCACCGCCGGGACGCGTAAGTCCGCAATACCAGTACGCATGCAGAACGCATCCCATACACTTAAACAGGCATCATGCGTACAGAATTCCGCATCCAGCGACACAGATGTCTCCCACACTTCTGCCTCACAGGCCTCTGATGCAGCCCTAACTCACAGCCCATCTGCCTTGGAAGACACAGACTCAGGCACCCCCTCTCCCACCTTCCTAAGCCCTGTTAAATCCAGGCCCAGGCTTTCGGGCCCTACAGACTCACAGGCAGGATTCTCTTCACAGCTGGCTGCAGCCTCAGAGCTTGGCAGCATGCAACCATCTTCACAGGATGATAATTTGCCCATAGACCGAGCCTTCCTACGTGACATGATCATGGCCCTGGAACGTTCCATGACTAACAAAATGGTGGCGATAGCTAACTCCTTGCAGCGATCGGTGGATGACCTCGGAGTTCGGGTATCTTGTAATGAGGACTGTGTTGCTAAATTGATAGACGAGCATAATAAAACAATTTCTGAGCTGGATCGCCGTGAAGCGAACGAAGAAGCGATGCAATTGAAAATTGCAGACCTAGAAGATCGTAACCGTCGTTGCAACCTTAAATTCCGTGGTATTGAAGAGACAGTAAATAATGCACAGCTTAAGGAATTTTTGATTGATATGGTGAAATCAGCGGTGCCCCAATTTTCCAACATTGAATACACCATAGAACGAGCCCACAGGCTGCCTAAGCCTGCTCATCTGCCAGAAAGAGTTCCTAGAGATGCTATAGCTTGTTTTCAGTTTTATCACGTTAAAGATGCTTTTTCTTTTTTCATGAGACAACATGGAAAACTGCCGGAACCCTACAGCAGCATCAAAGTTTTTACCGATCTTTCGCAATTTACCTTACAAAAGCATAGATCCTTGGCCCCACTGACAGCGTACCTCAGGGAGCAGCAGATCCAATATAAGTGGGGTTTTCCTACAAAGCTTCTTCTCTCTCGAGATGGTAAATTCCACACTATTACCACATTGGAGCAAGGAATCTCTCTTCTTAACAGCATGGGCCTGCCGGTGACTCTCGATCAGCTGGAAGCACACCGCAAACAACCTTTGAATAGGCTCCCTCGCACCTGGCGCACTAATTCCTGAAGAGGCTGGGATATAGTTCCCTGCCTAGGTGTTTTCTTTTTGTTCTTTCCCGTAGTGAATTTAACTTTACGGGTATTACCCCCCCCCCCCCCCCCCCTCTCAGTGTGGTCCTAATTAAGCCACTGAGAGTATCTGGGCCTTTTTGTTGTGGGACAGTGAGGAGGTTTGTTGCCCAGACAAAATGTTAACATTGACATTGATGTTTTTTTCTCCTATTCTTTTGGGTACTATGCACAATTTTGTTTGCTTGTGTTGTTTGCTTTTTTTGTTTTTCTCAAGAGTCCTGAATGGTCAAAATCGTGATTCACTGATATATCTCGAAGTTTTGCTGATTAAGTCCATATTCTTATCATGCCTAGACAGTTTAATTTGATTACGCACAATGTCCAGGGGTTGAATGAACCAGTCAAACGTAGAAAAGCCTTCCAACATTATCAGAGCTTAAAAGCATCAGTTTTGTTTCTACAAGAGACTCACTTTATACAGTCCAAATCACCCACCTTTCTACATAGATCGTATAGCAGGTCCTATTATGCCTCATTCACTAAAAAATCCAGGGGAGTGGCCAAAGTGTTTCATAACTCTATTTCGTTCTCACTTATAGATTCTTACGCAGACCCCGATGGTAGAATTCTGATCCTTAAGGGTATCTTGGAGGGTAAATCTGTTACGTTGGTTAATTGTTACGCACCCAATGCTTCTAAGACAGCTTTTTTGCAATTGCTGGCCCCTCAATTAGAAAGACTATCTTCTACGCATTTGATTATAGCAGGTGACTTTAATGCTGTAGCCAACCCCAGCTTGGATAGATCAGTTCAGTCCACCTTTGCTCAGACTTTCCCGAGAAGACTCACTAGCCTTCTATCAAGACTTAAGGTTATCGATATATGGAGATCATATAATATTGGTTGCAGACAGTACACCTTCTTTTCTCATCCCCGTCAATCTTATGCCCGCTTAGATTATATTTATTTATCTCCCATAATCGCATCCAACTCCTCCACTTCAGACATTGTCACCTGTAGTTGGTCAGACCATCACATGGTTTTATCATCCTTGGTAGGCTTTGGCTTGCCCTTTAATCCTGGTAATTGGAGGCTTAATGACTCTCTCCTAGCGGAGGAATCAGATAGAATTTTAGTAAGGGGTGAGATGGAGGAATACTTTTTTTTTAATAGTGAAGATAATACTTCTCCCATTCTAAGATGGGCGGCTCATAAGCCAGTCATGAGAGGCATTTTTATTGCAAAGGCTGCTAAGGCTAAAAAACTGAGATCGCAAAAAATTCTTACACTATCGACAGAACTGGATCTATTATATAAGCGCCACTTCGGGACTACCTCTAGAGAGATTTTACATGAGATTAATTTGAAACGAACTGAACTGAATTCTATTCTTGATAATTCGCATGCTAGAGCATTGAAATTTTCTAAAGCTAGATTTTTATTGCGTGGAAGTAATCCTTCTACCCAGTTTGCTCGCAAGCTTAATCAATATTATAAGCCCCCACATGTTTATAAATTGAAAAACACTAGAGGCATATGTAACACCCTCACAGGTTTGTGTAATGGTAATGTTTAATGCTAAACCTTTTTATTTCCCTCATGGGTTGCAGTACACAGTTATGCCCACTAAGGGGTGCACTTAGGAAAGATTACTGTGCCACCTAGGAACCAAGTTTTCAGAGGACAGTTCCCGAGGAGAGGGGAAGTTTTGGCGCAATAATCCTGTAGGAGGAGAGAGAAGGAACAGAGGATTGACTTGTGTCCTGTGTGTGCTGTTAAAGACAGAGTTATTGGATTGTCTGGCCGGACAGAAGATCAAGCTGTATGACTGCTGCACTGGGACCAGAGAGAGTGGACTGTTTCCTTGAATGAGTGAGCCCAAGGACTTCATCATAGTGAGTTGCTGGTATTTATGCCCTCAGAGGTAACAGATCTGCACACCATTCTACAGATACAGTGCATCCAGGACAGGAGAGTGAGATCAGCACACATCAATGCCCTGCATTCACCCCAGATGCATTGTTACTAGCTGTCTGTCTGGAGGACACTGTGCTAACTCTCCTAGTGCACATTTCTCATGCTGATATTGAAATACTCACAAGATAAATGCTTAGAGCCTAGGAACCCTGTTCTGGATCATAGAACTCAGTAAAGTGTAGGAATCATAGACTGTGGACTCAGACAATAGTTAGGGATCTTCCTGCACAAGTGAACTATACTGTCCACCACTGTTATAAATATTCATCTGAGAGACGGGCCCCAACGCATGCAGCTGCCAACTTTTTCTTCTTTTTGCTACCACCAGGACTATATTTTTCTCCTTTTTTGGTATATTTAAGTATTGGAAGCCATTTACAGGGATTAAGATATTTGGCTGCTGTATTTTCATGTGATTAGCCTCAATATCTAACTTTCATTGTATTCTCAGCATAGTTTAACTTTATAGTGAAACTCGTTATAGCGACACCCTGTGGAGAAAAGTGTAATCGATTGAAATGACTGTTTAAGGAACTGTTTGACCTTGCTTTACATTCCATATTGCAGTATTATTTTATAACTAGTAATATTGTGTGCAAGATTGTGTGCTTATCATTATTTTGTTTAGGGTCTTACTGTTGAAAATAAACAGGCCCATTGTTCATATAAACTGTGTCTGAGCATTGGGGAAGAAAAAGGGGAGTTCACCGGAGCAAAGGAGGTCTGAACCTACTATCCCACTTCTAAGACACACCCACGGGTGCGCTACATTTTGGGGGCTCGTCCGGGATATTTTTTCAGACCATAACTCCGCCCCTTTTCACCCTTTTGAAGCACAATAAAGACAAAAAAAATGGACTCAAAATCAGTCACTGAGTGGTGTCAGACCTGTAGAGTGGACTTAGACAAAGCACTGGCATTGATAGTCCCTAGTACTAAATTATCCCGCCGTCAGCTTTATGATTTGATGGAAGACATTATCCCAGGAGAACATTGTTTAATTAGAGATATAAAAGTGAATAGGGACACAGAAGAGGAGAGGACAGATGTTCTGCTTCAGTGGGAGACACCAGTGTCAGTGTTAGATTTCCCTGAGGACTTTGAATTTGGGAAAGAGGGACTTAAAGCTAGATTGGTCCGAACAGAGTTTTCGCCTGAAAACAAGTCAGTAGATGCAAATGATATGGTCACCACCTCTGAGTTAGTACAAACTTTGACCGAAGTAATGAGTAAATGTGCGACTCTGGGCCAGGAATCTTTAGCATCTGAATACCGAAAATTAAAGTTCTTTTCAGGGACTCAGCCCACACCAAATGGGGAGGAGGAGTTTGAACCCTGGCTGGATCAAGTACTTCAAGTAATAGAAGAATGGAGTGTTTCGGAAGCTGTTAAGAAACAGCGAGTGGCTGAAAGTCTCAAAGGGGCGGCCGCAGAAGTGATCAGAAATCTAAGATTGAGCAAAAGGGACTGCTCAGCTAGAGACTACCTGAACGCTTTACAAGACGTTTTTGGCCGAACTGAGACAGTGGAAGAGCTTCAATACAAGTTCACTCATACCTATCAGATGGAGGGGGAGAAATTGTCCCAGTATATTAGGCGGTTGGATCGAATACTTCATCAACTAATGCTCAAGAAGGGGATAGACTCAGACCAAGTAGATCAGAAAAGACTTCAGCAGATATTTCAGGGTGCATTACCCCTAGATCCCATCATGATAAAGATGCGGGCACAAACAAAACAGACAACTTTAATGTATCATCAGTTGGTGAAAGCTGTCAGAGAGGAAGAAGCAGTGTTGGAAGAAAGGAGCACTGCTCAGGTACAAACAGGAGCAATGGTTCACAGTGCCGTTAGTTTCGAAGCATCACAGATACAGTCTAGAGTTGGGCCGAACCTCCGATTTTAGGTTCGCGAACCGGGTTCGCGAACTTTCGCGGAACGTTCGGTTCGCGTTAAAGTTCGCGAACCGCAATAGACTTCAATGGGGATGCGAACTTTGAAAAAAAAAAATAATTATGCTGGCCACAAAAGTGATGGAAAAGATGTTTCAAGGGGTCTAACACCTGGAGGGGGACATGGCGGAGTGGGATACACGCCAAAAGTCCCCGGGAAAAATCTGGATTTGACGCATAGCAGCGTTTTAAGGGCAGAAATCACATTGAATGCTAAATGACAGGCCTAAAGTGCTTTAAAACATCTTGCATGTGTATACATCAATCAGGTAGTGTAATTAAGGTACTGCTTCACACTGACACACCAAACTCACCGTGTAACGCACCGCAAACAGCTGTTTGTACTAGTGACGGCCGTGCTGGACTGGTGCGCACCATGGCGAGAGTGCAGGTTTTTGTGGCTTTACAGCCCATATGGTCAGCCTGGCTGATGTAGCTGAATGACAGAACAGTGACTGTCCAGCTGATCAAATTTGGTCTGACCACAATGAAGCAACGACCTTATTATCTTTTGTGTGCCCCCCGAGACACTCATCTAGGCGCCGGTCATTGCTTCATTGTGATACGCAAGCCCCTTCACCACGGCAAGGTAATGATCACGAAGGGGAATGGGCGCATGTACATGCCTTTTCTTTTGTTGTTGCAGCTGCCCTCAGTGCAGCCAGAAAAATTAGGCAGTCATGTACACGCACCATAAAAATTATTACAGCGGCCGCTGCTAGCAGCGGCCTAAAAAATTCAGCAATCCGCCTGGAGTCCCGGACCCTGTTGGTGGTGGCGGAGAAGGTAGTGAAGCGGCCTGCAGGCAGACATGCTGTGTGGAGGGACTGGGAGCGACTTAGTCTTTTTGGGGCAGGCCAGGCAGCCAGTCACACGGCGTGCAGGCAGAGATGCTGTGTGTGCGGGGACTGACTTAGTCTTGGGGCGGGCAGCAGCCCTCCGGGATCCATGCCTCATTCATTTTGATAAAGGTGAGGTACTTAACACTTTTGTGACTTAGGCGACTTCTCTTCTCTGTGACAATGCCTCCAGCTGCGCTGAAGGTCCTTTCTGAGAGGACGCTTGCGGCAGGGCAGGAGAGAAGTTGGATGGCAAATTGGGACAGCTCTGGCCACAGGTCAAGCCTGCGCACCCAGTAGTTCAAGGGTTCCTCATCGCTGTTCACAGCAGTGTCTACATCCACACTTAAGGCCAGGTAGTCGGCTACCTGCCGGTCGAGGCGTTGGTGGAGGGTGGATCCGGAAGGGCTACGGCGAGGCGTTGGACTAAAGAACGTCCGCATGTCCGACATCACCATGAGATCGCTGGAGCGTCCTGTCTTTGACTGCGTGGACACGGGAGGAGGATTAGTGGCAGTGGTACCTTGCTGGCGTTGTGCCGTCACATCACCCTTAAAGGCATTGTAAAGCATAGTTGACAGCTGGTTCTGCATATGCTGCATCCTTTCCACCTTCCGGTGAGTTGGTAACAGGTCCGCCACTTTGTGCCTGTACCGAGGGTCTAGTAGTGTGGCCACCCAGTACAGCTCATTCCCCTTGAGGTTTTTTATACGGGGGTCCCTCAACAGGCAGGACAGCATAAAAGACGACATCTGCACAAAGTCGGATCCAGTACCCTCCATCTCCTCTTGCTCTTCCTCAGTGACGTCAGGTAAGTCAACCTCCTCCCCCCAGCCGCGAACAATACCACGGGAAGGTTGAGCAGCACAAGCCCCCTGCGACGCCTGCTGCGGTTGTTCTCCTGCCGCTGTCCCCTCCTCCTCCTCCCCCAAAGAAACACCTTGCTCATCATCCTCTGAGTCTGACTCGTCTTCTGCACACGACCTCTCTTCTTCCTCCTCCTCCCCCTCTGTGCTGCCGCAGGTGTTGAGGAAACAGCTGGGTCTGATGAAAATTGGTCCCATGCCTGTTCCTGCCGTAACGGTTCCTGGTCACGCTCATTCGCAGCTTCATCCGCCACTCTACGCACAGCACGCTCCAAGAAGTACGCGTAGGGAATTAAGTCGCTGATGGTGCCCTCACTGCGGCTCACCAGGTTGGTCACCTCCTCAAACGGCCGCATGAGCCTGCATGCATTTTTCATCAGTGTCCAGTTGTCGGGCCAGAACATCCCCATCTTCCCAGACTGTTTCGTTCTACTCCAGTTGTAGAGGTACTGGGTGACGGCTTTCTTCTGTTCTAGCAGGCGGGAGAACATGAGCAGGGTCGAGTTCCAGCGAGTGGGGCTATCGCAAATGAGGCGTCTCACCGGCATGTTGTTTTTACGCTGAATTTCTGCAAATCGTGCCATGGCTGTGTAAGAGCGCCTCAAATGCCCACAGAACTTCCTGGCCTGCTTCAGGACATCCGCTAAGCCAGGGTACTTTGCCACAAATCTTTGAACCACTAGATTCATGACATGTGCCATGCAGGGTATGTGTGTCAGCTTCCCCATATGCAAAGCGGCAAGCAGATTGCTGCCGTTGTCGCACACCACGTTGCCTATCTCCAGGTGGTGCGGGGTCAGCCACTCATCCACCTGTTTCTTAAGAGCAGCCAGGAGAGCTGCTCCAGTGTGACTCTCCGCTTTGAGACAAGCCATGTCTAAGATGGCGTGACACCGTCGTACCTGGCATGCAGCATAGGCCCTGCGGAGCTGGGGCTGTGTAGCTGGAGAGGAGAACTGCCACTCAGCCAAGGAGGAGGAGGAGGACAGCGAAGAGCATGTAGCAGGAGGAGAGGAGGTGGCAGGAGGCCTGCCTGCAAGCCGTGGAGGTGTCACAATTTGGTCCGCCGCTTTCTGCTTGCCATCGTTCACCACCAGGTTCACCCAATGGGCTGTGTAGGTAATGTAGCGGCCCTGCCCGTGCTTGGCAGACCAGCCATCCGTGGTCAGGTGTACCCTTGACCCAACGCTCTTCGCAAGAGATGACACCACTTGCCTCTCAACTTCACGGTGCAGTTGGGGTATGGCCTTTCTCGAAAAATAAGTGCGGCCTGGCATCTTCCACTGCGGTGTTCCGATGGCCACAAATTTACGGAAGGCCTCAGAGTCCACCAGCCGGTATGGTAACAGCTGGCGAGCTAACAGTTCCGCCACGCCAGCTGTCAGACGCCGGGCAAGGGGGTGACTGGCCAAAAGTGGCTTCTTCCGCTCAAACATTTCCTTCACGGACACCTGACTGCTGCTGTGGGCAGAGGAGCAGGAACCGCTCAAGGGCAGAGGCGGAGTGGAGGAGGGTGCCTGTGAAGGTGCAAAGGAGAAAGCGGCAGAAGCAGATGATGCACCTGAAGGAGGAAGAGGAGAAGGAGGGTGACTTTTCTTTTGTGTGCTGCTGCTGCTTTTGCTCAGGTGGCCATCCCATTGCTGTTTGTGCCTTTTCTCCAGGTGCCTTCGTAAGGCACTTGTCCCTACGTGAGTGTTGGCCTTTCCACGGCTCAATTTTTGTTGGCAGAGCGAACAGATGGCTTTGGTCCGATCTGAGGCACACACATTAAAAAATTTCCACACCGCTGAGCCACCCTGGGATGTGGGCACTATGGGGACCTCAGCAGCTGATGCTGAAGGGCAAGTTGGCTGGCTGTACATAGGTGGCGATACATGGTGCCGGACTCTGCCACCAGCTGTTTCTGACGAAGAGCTGCCCCAGCTTCTTTCAGCAACTTCTCTCCTCCTACTACTCTCTGACTCCCCCTCTGAACTGTCCCCCTCTTCATCTCCTCTATTGGGAACATACAGAGGATCCCTATTACCGTCATCATCGTAGTCATCCTGCCCAGCTTCGCTTGCCTCAGACAAATCCAAACTTGCACCATCAGTAGGTCCTTCATCCTCCTGACACGTTACATCCATAGTGTTGCCGCGTAACTCAGACATATTAGCTGGTGAAAATTCATCTGGCTGTAACAACAATGGCTGTGCATCAGTGATTTCAACACTAAATAATTCTTGCGAAGTGTCAAATGCAGCGGAAGTGGTGCTAGTAGTAGCGCTGGTGGCTGAGCAAGATGAGGTGTTCTGTGTCGCTAAATACTCAACCACGTCCTGACAATCTTGGGAGGTGATGGGACGTGCCTTCTTCCGAGCACTGTACTGTGGGCCAGGTCCACACGAAATTACATTTACACGACCTCGCGCAGACCTGCCGGGTGGCCTTCCTCTGCCTCTGCCACTACCTCTTCCTCTTCCTCTACCTGTTTTGTCCATATTGGGTATGCACGGAGTGGTATATCACACTGCGTGCACTCACGTAGGTAGGTGGGTTCACTTAACTGCACAGGTATGCGCACTGATGCGGTGGGTTCACTGAACAGAACAGGTATACAGTGGCGGGTTCACAGAACAGGTATGCAGTGGCAGGATCACTGAACACAATAGGTATGCAGTGGCGTGTTCACTAAACAGGTATACAGTGGCGGGTCCACTGAACAGAACAGGTATACAGTGGCGGGTTCACAGAACAGGTATGCAGTGGCAGGATCACTGAACACAATAGGTATGCAGTGGCGTGTTCACTAAACAGGTATACAGTGGCGGGTCCACTGAACAGAACAGGTATACAGTGGCGGGTTCACAGAACAGGTATACAGTGGCGGGTCCACTGAACAGAACAGGTATACAGTGGCGGGTCCACTGAACAGAACAGGTATACAGTGGCGGGTCCACTGAACAGAACAGGTATACAGTGGCGGGTCCACTGAACAGAACAGGTATACAGTGGCGGGTTCACAGAACAGGTATGCAGTGGCAGGATCACTGAACACAATAGGTATGAAGTGGCGTGTTCACTAAACAGGTATACAGTGGCGGGTCCACTGAACAGAACAGGTATACAGTGGCGGGTTCACAGAACAGGTATGCAGTGGCGGGTCCACTGAACAGAACAGGTATACAGTGGCGGGTCCACTGAACAGAACAGGTATACAGTGGCGGGTCCACTGAACAGAACAGGTATACAGTGGCGGGTCCACTGAACAGGACAGGTATACAGTGGCGGGTCCACTGAACAGAACAGGTATACAGTGGCGGGTTCACAGAACAGGTATACAGTGGCGGGTCCACTGAACAGAACAGGTATACAGTGGCGGGTCCACTGAACAGAACAGGTATACAGTGGCGGGTTCACAGAACAGGTATACAGTGGCGGGTCCACTGAACAGAACAGGTATACAGTGGCGGGTTCACAGAACAGGTATGCAGTGGCAGGATCACTGAACACAATAGGTATGCAGTGGCGTGTTCACTAAACAGGTATACAGTGGCGGGTCCACTGAACAGAACAGGTATACAGTGGCGGGTCCACTGAACAGAACAGGTATACAGTGGCGGGTCCACTGAACAGAACAGGTATACAGTGGCGGGTCCACTGAACAGAACAGGTATACAGTGGCGGGTCCACTGAACAGAACAGGTATACAGTGGCGGGTTCACAGAACAGGTATGCAGTGGCAGGATCACTGAACACAATAGGTATGAAGTGGCGTGTTCACTAAACAGGTATACAGTGGCGGGTCCACTGAACAGAACAGGTATACAGTGGCGGGTTCACAGAACAGGTATGCAGTGGCGGGTCCACTGAACAGAACAGGTATACAGTGGCGGGTCCACTGAACAGAACAGGTATACAGTGGCGGGTCCACTGAACAGAACAGGTATACAGTGGCGGGTCCACTGAACAGGACAGGTATACAGTGGCGGGTCCACTGAACAGAACAGGTATACAGTGGCGGGTTCACAGAACAGGTATACAGTGGCGGGTCCACTGAACAGAACAGGTATACAGTGGCGGGTCCACTGAACAGAACAGGTATACAGTGGCGGGTTCACAGAACAGGTATACAGTGGCGGGTCCACTGAACAGAACAGGTATACAGTGGCGGGTTCACAGAACAGGTATGCAGTGGCAGGATCACTGAACACAATAGGTATGCAGTGGCGTGTTCACTAAACAGGTATACAGTGGCGGGTCCACTGAACAGAACAGGTATACAGTGGCGGGTCCACTGAACAGAACAGGTATACAGTGGCGGGTCCGCTGAACAGAACAGGTATACAGTGGCGGGTCCACTGAACAGAACAGGTATACAGTGGCGGGTCCACTGAACAGAACAGGTATACAGTGGCGGGTTCACAGAACAGGTATGCAGTGGCAGGATCACTGAACACAATAGGTATGCAGTGGCGTGTTCACTAAACAGGTATACAGTGGCGGGTCCACTGAACAGAACAGGTATACAGTGGCGGGTTCACTGAACAGGTATACAGTGGCGGGTCGACTGAACAGAACAGGTATACAGTGGCGGGTTCACAGAACAGGTATGCAGTGGCAGGTTCACTGAACACAACAGGTATGCAGTGGCAGGTTCACTGAACACAACAGGTATGCAGTGGCGGGTTCACTGAACAGGTATACAGTGGCGGGTCCACTGAACAGAACAGGTATACAGTGGCGGGTCCACTGAACAGAACAGGTATACAGTGGCGGGTCCACTGAACAGAACAGGTATACAGTGGCGGGTTCACAGAACAGGTATACAGTGGCGGGTCCACTGAACAGAACAGGTATACAGTGGCGGGTTCACAGAACAGGTATGCAGTGGCAGGATCACTGAACAGGTATGCAGTGGCAGGATCACTGAACAGGTATGGAGTGGCAGGATCACAGTACAGGTATGCAGTGGGCTGAGGGCTCACTGAACAGAACAGGTATGCAGTGGCAGGATCACTGAACAGGTATGGAGTGGCAGGATCACAGTACAGGTATGCAGTGGGCTGAGGGCTCACTGAACAGAACAGGTATGCAGTGGCAGGATCACTGAACAGGTATGCAGTGGCAGGATCACTGAACAGGTATGCAGTGGCAGGATCACAGTACAGGTATGCAGTGGGCTGAGGGCTCACTGAACAGAACAGGTATGCAGTGGCAGGATCACTGAACAGGTATGGAGTGGCAGGATCACAGTACAGGTATGCAGTGGGCTGAGGGCTCACTGAACAGAATAGGTATGCAGTGGCAGGATCACTGAACAGGTATGCAGTGGCAGGATCACAGTACAGGTATGCAGTGGCAGGATCACAGTACAGGTATGCAGTGGGCTGAGGGCTCACTGAACAGAACAGGTATGCAGCCAGGAAGAAGTTAAGCCTAACTAATCTTTCCCTATATGAGAGACTGCAGCAGCTCGCCCTACTCTCACTAATGCAGGCACACGAGTGGCCGTAATGGCCGCCGCTGCCTGCCTTATATAAGGGGGGGTGGGGCTCCAGGGGCTAGTGTAGCCTAATTGGCTACACTGGGCCTGCTGACTGTGATGTAGAGGGTCAAAGTTGACCCTCAGTGCATTATGGGGCGAACCGAACTTCTTCCGCAAAAGGTTCGCGTGCGGTACCCGCACGCGAACCACCTACGTTCGCGCGAACCACGTTCGCCGGCGAACCGTTCGGCCCAACTCTAATACAGTCACAAGTAGCTACACTAGCAGATTCAATAACACAGATTATCAAGACAGTAGAGGGGCTGCAGAAGACAGTCAAGACTCTAGCAGATGAGAAGCAAACAGATGCAGCATCTGCAGGTATGGCAGTCAGAAAAGAATTAAATGGAGTCAGATCAAGACCATTCGTTGGATTCTGTTACCGATGTGGAGAGACAGGACACATGAGACGGGGATGTCCAAATCCTGAGAATCTGAGGAGAGTAAATGAAATGTTCTTGGTGAACTCGATGCAGGGAAACTTCAGAGGGCCTCAGTGAAGGAGCCAACTGTGTGCCCAAGTTCAAAGCGCTCCATAAATAACACCATGAAGGAAAGAATCCCTGCCTCGAATTCTTCACCCATTTTCACTTCAGATGACAGAAGACGAACACAGCCAGACCTATGCCCTTCAGAGCAGTTCAGAGTCTCACCCATCAAGCCTGCTCCATTGAAAGAGACAGCAAAAGCTTCAAGACGACCATCTACCGCTCATCAGCATGCCAACTGTATGTAAGGCAGTGGAAAGAACAAAGAATGAGAAGCTGCCAGCTGGTCTAATTGGGCCTTCCCCCCTAGTGCCAATTAAGATAGAAGGAATCTATAGCAAGGCTTTGTTGGACACTGGGGCTCAAGTTACTATTTTATTCAGAGACTTTTATCAGAAGCACCTGAAACACTTGCCACTACAAAGACTGGAAGATCTGGAGATCTGGGGACTGAGCGACACAAAGTTCCCATATGATGGCTATGTCTCACTCAAGTTAGAGTTCCCTACCCCAGTGGTGGGGATCAGCGAAGAAGTTGACACTCTAGCTGTTGTGTGCCCAAGACCTAAAGAGAAGGGAGAAGCTGCCATGTTGGTTGGGACAAATACAGACTTTATTCGGAGATTGTTGAGACTGCAATTGGCTGAGAACTATCCCTCGCTTCACCCATTCTTAAAACCAGTGTACTATGCTTTGAAAAAAGAGAAGATCAACCAAAAAGAAGAGATTGGGCATGTCTGGTCTCCTCCTGGGAGAGAATATGTCATTCAACCGGGAAGAATAACCTGTCTAAGGGCAAAAGTGAGGATGTGTGGAAAGGCAGTTACTTCCCACTTCATGATGGAAATGGGCTCAGAAGTAGAATTGCCACCTGGTCTGGAGTTAATACCAGAGGTCTGGCCAGCCGACAAATTGAAACACCCACATGATACCTTGCCAGTGGGGTTGAAGAACAAAGGGAGCACACCCATTATTCTTCGCTCTCAAGTCCATCTGGGAAATGTATATGCTGCCACACCTTTGTCTCCAAGTGATAACACCAATATAAATGAACTGAATCTGGAAGATGTTGACTTAGGAGGTGGTATCTTGTCACCAGAATGGGTGGCTCGAATTAAAGAGATGCTGAAGCAAAAAAAGAACTGTTTTTCTACAAGTGAATATGACATAGGTCGTTCTAAGAGTGAAATGCATAGCATCAGGCTGAAGGAAGATCGGCCCTTTAGGGAACGCTCAAGAAGAGTTGCTCCAGGAGATCTGGAGGACCTGCGACAGCACTTGATGGAATTGAAAACCGCTGGGGTGATTCAGGAGTCCAGAAGCCCTTATGCCTCCCCCATTGTGGTTGTCAGGAAAAAAAATGGATCAATACGCATGTGCATTGACTACCGCACTTTGAATCAGCGAACCATCCCTGATCAATACACCACCCCACGGATAGAGGATGCACTTAATTGTTTGGTGGGCAGCAAATGGTTCAGCGTGTTAGATCTGAGGAGTGGATACTACCAAATTCCAATGGACCCTAGAGACAGAGAAAAGACTGCGTTCATCACTCCTCTGGGGTTCTTCGAGTTTAATGACATGCCTCAAGGTCTATCAAATGCTCCAGCAACTTTTCAGCGGCTCATGGAAAGAACAGTTGGAGATATGCATCTTCTTGAAGTACTTGTCTACCTGGATGACATCATTGTCTTTGGTAAAACATTAGAAGAGCATGAGACAAGGCTAAGGAAAGTGTTGAATAGGATTGAAAAAGAAGGATTGAAACTATCCTTGGACAAATGCAAGTTTTTCCAGCCTTCAGTGACATATGTCGGACATGTGGTGTCTGCAGAGGGTATAGCAACAGATCCCAGCAAAGTTGAAGCAGTGACATCTTGGCCTAAGCCCCGTACCATCACAGAGTTGCGCTCATTTCTTGGGTTCTGCAGCTATTACAGAAGATTTGTACAAGGGTTTGCCAAGACAGCCCGTCCACTAAACCAACTGCTTCAAAGTGATGTGGATGTCACTGAACCAGATGAAGGCTTCAAGTTGAAGAACGTGAAGGGACCAAGAGGGCCTAAAGAGTGTATTGAGGACCGCTGGACCTCTGAGTGTGATGAAGCATTTGAAAAGCTCAAGCATTGTCTTACCCATGCTCCCGTGCTAGCCTATGCTGACTCAACTAAACCCTATACACTCCATGTAGATGCTAGCAGAGAAGGTCTGGGAGGAGTTCTCTATCAGGAGCAAAATCAGGGGTTGAGGCCTGTGGCTTTCATTAGCCGAAGTTTATCTCCAACTGAAAAGAACTATCCAGCCCACAAATTGGAATTTCTTGCCCTGAAATGGGCTGTAGTGGACAAACTGCATGACTACCTTTATGGAGCTGAGTTCGAAGTTCAGACTGACAATAATCCTTTGACATACATACAGACTACTGCAAAGTTGGATGCCACTGGACACAGATGGATGGCTGCCCTGTCTAACTACAATTTCAGTCTGAAGTACCGTCCAGGCACCCAGAATGGAGATGCTGATGGTCTATCCCGTAGACCTCATGAAGACTTACACCCTGATGATGAATGGGTAGAAATACCTGCACCAGGAGTGAGAGCTATGTGCCAATTTTCAACAGTCCAGCAGAGAAGTGAATGTTGGGCCCAGAACCTAGCACTACCAGCCGAAAGCCTACCTTCATCCTATTGCAATCTAGTCACTCTGCAGGCTTCTTCATTACCAGCGTTGAGCAACAGTGATCTCAGAAGAGATCAGACGGAAGATCCTTTAGGAAAATTAGCAGTGACAGCCTTAGGGAAGAATCAAGTTGACATTCTTCGTACAGATGTTCACCCAATGGCAAGGCTGTTGGTCAAAGAGTGGGACCGGCTTCAGATACGAAATGGACTTGTATACAGAAGGGCTCCAAGTGCCGTCAACAGTGAAAAATGGCAGTTATTACTTCCTCAGAAATACAAGGAGACAGTACTTTGTGCATTGCATGATGAACATGGCCATCTGGGTTATGACAGAACTTTGGGGCTCGTGAGAGACAGATTTTATTGGCCATGTATGAAGCAAGACATAGAGGACTATTGCCGTTCCTGTTTGTGCTGTATTCAAAGAAAGACTTTGCCCACAAGAGCTGCTCACTTGGGACAGTTACAGAGTGGAGGACCACTAGAACTTGTATGCATAGACTTTCTCAGTATTGAACCTGACGAAGGGGGAATCAGCAACGTGTTGGTTGTGACAGACCATTATACAAGATACGCTCAGGCATTTCCTGCTCGTGATCAGAAAGCCCTCACAGTTGCTAAACTGCTTGTTGAAAAGTTCTTTGTTCATTATGGACTACCAAAGAGAATTCATTCTGACCAGGGGCGTGATTTTGAGAGCAAGCTTGTAAGAGAACTACTGACACTTTTGGGAGTGCAGAAGAGTCGCACCACCCCATATCATCCACAAGGGGATGCCCAGCCCGAACGCTTCAACAGGACTTTACTTGACATGCTGGGGACTTTGTCTATTGAAAAAAAGAGTCATTGGAGTAGACATGTGGCCACAGTGGTGCATGCCTATAACAGCACAAAAAATGATGCCACAGGATTCTCACCTTACTTTTTAATGTTTGGCCGAGAAGCTCGTCTCCCTGTTGATCTGACATTTGGAGTTTCTGCTGATGACACCCCGGTGAACTCTCACACCAGCTATGTGGAGAGACTCAAGAAAGGCCTTAAGCAAGCTTATGAGTTGGCTGAAATCTCTTCAGGACAGAGACATCAACAGAATAAGGCCCGCTATGACAAGAAAGTGAAAGTACATGATCTTCAACCAGGGGACCGAGTTCTTTTGAGGAATGTGGGCTTTCAAGGCAAGCACAAATTAGCAAATCATTGGGGCTCTGATCCCTACATCATCTGTTCCCAACTGCCAAACATTCCAGTCTACCAAGTCCGCCCTGAAGGGAAGGAAGGGCCAACCAAGACTTGGCATCGTAACAACTTGATGCCCCTAGCAGAAACTGTGAGGATGATAAATTCTGAACCCAAACGGGCACAAGGAAAATCAAATTCCAGGCGATCCAAAAGATTGCAGAGAAGAGGAGGGGCTACCCAGTTAGCTGAAGAACCAGTGACCACCTTTGATGGAGAAGAAGACAGTGATAGTGAATGGGGTATAGATGGACTTTTCTATGATAGTGTGCACAACAACCCCATTGAAAGTGATCTGAATGCTAATGCTCTAGAGTTCATCCCTTGTCAAATTGACCAATCCAAAACAGACATCTGTATAGATGGTTCTTCAGCTCTGAACGAACAACAAAATGAGAGTTTTCCCCTGCCTACTATGGACAATGACCTCTTGTTTGCAGTTAATCCAAGTGTAGGTGACTCCCGGGTCACTCCAGAACTAGAGGATGTGACTACTACAGAAATAAAGTGTGTCAATGATGCACCACCTGTTGAAGCATGCTCCCCGGTCAACACCTCTGAACTAAGGCCACCCAGACAGATTAGGCCTCCACAGAGACTCACATATGACACTATGGGAAATAGTACTCAAGAGCCTGTGAGCACTGCACATCGAGGAATCTACGCCCATGTTCCCTTTGCCCTTTGCTCCAAAGGTGACACCCTCCCCACAATAATGTGTGTTGATGATGCTCCATGGTGGAATGTCCCATTTGACTACAGCACTAATGTTCAGTTAGTTAAACATTAAATGTTATTTGAAATAATGTTAGATCTAAGCCATTTCTTGGGAGGACCCAAGCCTTTTTAAGTGGGGGGAGAGTGTAACACCCTCACAGGTTTGTGTAATGGTAATGTTTAATGCTAAACCTTTTTATTTCCCTCATGGGTTGCAGTACACAGTTATGCCCACTAAGGGGTGCACTTAGGAAAGATTACTGTGCCACCTAGGAACCAAGTTTTCAGAGGACAGTTCCCGAGGAGAGGGGAAGTTTTGGCGCAATAATCCTGTAGGAGGAGAGAGAAGGAACAGAGGATTGACTTGTGTCCTGTGTGTGCTGTTAAAGACAGAGTTATTGGATTGTCTGGCCGGACAGAAGATCAAGCTGTATGACTGCTGCACTGGGACCAGAGAGAGTGGACTGTTTCCTTGAATGAGTGAGCCCAAGGACTTCATCATAGTGAGTTGCTGGTATTTCTGCCCTCAGAGGTAACAGATCTGCACACCATTCTACAGATACAGTGCATCCAGGACAGGAGAGTGAGATCAACACACATCAATGTCCTGCATTCACCCCAGATGCATTGTTACTAGCTGTCTGTCTGGAGGACACTGTGCTAACTCTCCTAGTGCACATTTCTCATGCTGATATTGAAATACTCACAAGATAAATGCTTAGAGCCTAGGAACCCTGTTCTGGATCATAGAACTCAGTAAAGTGTAGGAATCATAGACTGTGGACTCAGACAATAGTTAGGGATCTTCCTGCACAAGTGAACTATACTGTCCACCACTGTTATAAATATTCATCTGAGAGACGGGCCCCAACGCATGCAGCTGCCAACTTTTTCTTCTTTTTGCTACCACCAGGACTATATTTTTCTCCTTTTTTGGTATATTTAAGTATTGGAAGCCATTTACAGGGATTAAGATATTTGGCTGCTGTATTTTCATGTGATTAGCCTCAATATCTAACTTTCATTGTATTCTCAGCATAGTTTAACTTTATAGTGAAACTCGTTATAGCGACACCCTGTGGAGAAAAGTGTAATCGATTGAAATGACTGTTTAAGGAACTGTTTGACCTTGCTTTACATTCCATATTGCAGTATTATTTTATAACTAGTAATATTGTGTGCAAGATTGTGTGCTTATCATTATTTTGTTTAGGGTCTTACTGTTGAAAATAAACAGGCCCATTGTTCATATAAACTGTGTCTGAGCATTGGGGAAGAAAAAGGGGAGTTCACCGGAGCAAAGGAGGTCTGAACCTACTATCCCACTTCTAAGACACACCCACGGGTGCGCTACACATAGAAGAAGTGTTACCTCCCAAAGTTTTAAAAATCTTTGAGGAATACTATCAAAATCTTTTAGGGTCAGAGATAACATCTAATACTACTGAGCTTAAATCTTGGTTAGATTCCCTTCAGTTGCCCACATTGACCTCGGAACAACTACAATCCCTAAATGCTCCAATTTCCTCTACAGAAGTAATAGCAACGATAAAATCTCTTAAATCTTCCACTGCCCCTGGCCCAGATGGGTTTTCTCCGCTATACTATAAAAAATTGGCTGACACATTGTCATTCCCCTTGACCTCTATGTTTAACGCTATTCTACAGGGTGAGAAACTTCCTTCAGAAATGCTCCTGGCAAACATGACCCTACTTCCTAAATCAGATGCCGACCACTCTTCCCCTGCGGGTTTTAGACCAATTTCAATCCTGAATAATGATATCAAACTCTTTGCTAAAATTTTGGCGTCACGATTAGGTACCATGGTGGGTGATTTGGTTGCTCCTTCCCAGACTGGTTTCATCCCTGGTAGACAAGGCTCTGATAATGTAAGATTGGCAATTAACATTCTACAAGATGCAGAGATTAAGAAATCAAAGTTTCTGATGTTGGGTCTTGATATCAGTAAATCATTTGATTCTGTGGGTTGGCAATACTTGATCACTGCCCTGGAGAGCTTCGGCCTAACCGGTTCCATCATTACAGCAGTTCTAGCTTTGTATGATTCCCCATCTACCATGATTCGCATCCCTGGGGCAACTTCCACTCCCATTCATCTTAAACGAGGCACCCGTCAGGGGTGTCCTCTCTCCCCATTGCTGTTCGCCCTTGCGTTAGAGCCTTTGGTGGTGGCGATTAGACAACATCCCAATATCCATGTATATGGTATTGATAATATTAAGCTTTCTTTGTATGCTGACGATGCTCTCCTATTCCTGACTAGACAATTAACCTCTTTACCTAATCTTTTCCAATTATTAGAGACTTTTGCAAACTTTTCGGGGCTTAAAGTTAATTCGTCCAAATCTACAGCCCTCCCGATCAATCTATATCCACATACGATTAGATGGTTAGATTCTACTTACAGTTTTAAATGGAGTCATACTAAATTTAAATATCTGGGAATCTTTCTTACACCTTGCTTTGGAGACCTATATGGAGCCAATTTTTCACATACAACTACTCAAATTACACAACTCTTGAAGATTTGGTCTACATATAAGGTGTCATGGCTGGGCAGAAATGTTGTTTGTAAGATGATTATCCTTCCCAAATTATTATATCTGTTTCGTATGCTTCCTATAACTATAACCAAAAAATCCATATCTATTATCCAATCACAAATCAATAAATTTATTTGGGACGGTAAACCAGCTAGAGTCCGGGCACAGATTCTTTATAGACCCCCCTTGCAAGGAGGAATTGGCTTGCCGAGCCTATGGCATTATTACCTAGCCTCCAAACTTAGTCAATTGTTGGATTGGAACATAGATTCAAAGCCTCCGGCATGGTATCAGCTGGAATCTACCTCAGTTTTTCCTTTTCGCCTCAACTCACTAGCCACGATAGTTTCCAAGAAGGATTTGACAGTCCTTGCGGGCAGGAATAGGATTGTATCGTCATTCGCCAAACTTTGGATTTCTATAGCTTCTACATATAAACTTATGACTTTTCCCTCCTCCAGGATTTCTATCTTCGGTAATCCTCGGTTTGTTCCTGCTTTTAGGAACCCGCAGGTTTTCTCCTGGTGGAGGGATAAAGATCTCCACACAGCAAATAGGTTTTGGATAAGTGAGGTTCCGATTACCTTTAACATGCTCAGATTTAGTAGAGACGCCCCTATGGAAGAAGCATATCGATTTTGCCAAATTAAACACTATTTCTCTTCAATCTTTTCCTCATCTCCAGTATATGACCCTACTATGTTTGAATCATTATTTTTTGGTTTTTCTCGTAGAAAAGGGTTAATCTCAATACTTTATGCTCTACTGCTAGGGCGTGATCATGATGATAAAATGTCATATATGAGAGCTTGGGAGCGAGATTTAGGTATCCAATATGATCGCACTGATTGGTCTTCTGTCTGGACTGCTGTCTCTGGGGTGATCAAATCAAACATGGTAAAAGACACGGCTTACAAGATTTTGTTTCGGTGGTATTATACACCGTCTAAATTACATAAAATCTATCCTTCGGTCCCATCAGCCTGTTTTCGGGCCTGTGGTATGGAAGGCACATTGTTACATGTTTTTTGGGATTGCCCCATTGCACAGCAGTTCTGGAACACATGGAAATCTATGGCTAAAGAGGTGTTTGGCTTTCCGATGTCCTTAACCGCTCCCCAGGCCCTATTGTATACACAGAATGATGATGTCCCAGGTAAATTTAGGCCATTATACAGATACATGTTATTGGCTGCTCAATGGTCCATTGCTTATAAATGGAAATCCACTGACCTTGATTTAGCATTGGTTACCCAACGTCTAGACCTTATGATGTTGATGGATCGAGTGTACTATCATAGTACTGAGAACATGACCAGATTTGATCTTATTTGGGAACTTTGGAGGGCTCATAGACATCTTTAGTCAACCCTTGACATGTGCGTATACTGCATTTAACTAGTCATACAGGTAACTTATACTTCAGGACTCCTGTTTCTAATAGATGTATAAATTGAGGTTTTTGTTCGGTTTCTTTTTTATGTGCGGTGCTGGAGAGCAACTTAACTATGTTTAGAGACAATCGAGAAGGACCGATCCCTGGGATCTCTGCTGGAGGTACCCGGTGCCCCATTTCCCAGGTTGAATGGTCCGATTTTATGGGCCAAGCTCCCCGGCCGCATCCTTATTTTTTCGTTTTTTGTTTGTTTTTTTGCTTTTATTTTTAGGTTATGTTAATCAGACTCTCATTACAAATCACTTGTATAATTGATGTGCTATTTGACTGGCGTTGAATGTTGTTAAATTTGATAATCTGTTCAATAAAGCCTTTAATACAGAAAATGAGAGTTAAATGAAAGCTCCCGCTAATGAAGTGATCTGATTTCACGGGTCGTCCATTTTATTTTTTGAGGGCCTTGATAATGTGACGCTGGGTGTTTGGCGTGCACACAGAATAACACACACACTCACACAGCAAGGTAGCATTCACAATAACCCTAGTCAGATACAGGCCATAATCATACACAGAGACAGAGTTTCAAGGTACAGATTCACAATGCAATCACATAGTCAAAGTGCATGCTGGATCATAACATAAATCAGTCGTCATATTGAAAGGATCAGGCAGAGCATAGTCAGGGACAGGCTGAGTCGGTAATGTAAGCCAGATGGCTGAGGTACAGAAAGACAAGACTAGAGCGAGGTCAGGAGGTAGGCAAAAGATTGGTACACAGAGAAATATACAATCAAGATATGTATATTACAAAATAATAAACTTGATATATATAATAATATTACAAAATAACAAAGACTGACTGACTAGAGTACATATATATTGTGCGTCTACACGATATATCAATGTAACTCAGGAGGCAAGCTAGCTAGGCCAAGAACCAGCCAACTGATTAGTATCAAGGCCAGTGAGCTACTGAAGCCCCTGGCCTTAAATACACCAAGGCAATTCCCCCAAACCCACTCCCCAGGTGATTTCATCTGATGACATCTCCTCAGTTCCGCCTCCTCAACCTGACACACAGTCGGACAGACGCACGCGCGCGCCCTGATTCACCGCTAAAGAGACATCGGGGATGCCGCCCGTCATGGAAGACCCTTCAAAGGACTCAGCGCAGGAGACCCGCCCCTCGCCCGGACCACGCCGGAGACATCGTGGGACCTGCCGCTGGAAGGTAAGGATATTACAGCACGAGTGCTAAATATTATACCACCGTGCTGATCAATAACTGATTAATGGCCTTAATTCAATTCTCATTTCTCATAAGTTATGATTGTAATCAATTACTTTCAAAAAATACAACCTCCTTTATAACCTTTTGATCTCTAGCTCTCAAAATTTCCTAGTGCACGTTACTGTAGTAGCGGAAGCCCAGCTAGCGTACCACAGGTCATGCCACTAGCATATCTCACAGTACTTACACACAGAAGTAACAGTAATATTGCTGTGTGCTGTGGTGCATGGAAATATTTCCGATGTTTAATGAATCAACCCCATTGGCTCTTGCAGGGCAGGTTCAAGTAACAATTGGGCCCTAGGGCAAAATTAGCCTGGGGCCCCCCAACAGACACCCCCCAGACCAAAAAGTGTCATTAGGGGCCCTTTGTTGCAGCCACATTTCCCTCCTGGGCCCCTGAGCTGGCTACTGATCCTCCCCCAATCACCTCCCAACTTAACTGTGCTCCCTAGGACCTCTGCAGTGTCTATGTCAGTGTAGTGTCTCACCTGCCTGCCAGCACTGATGAGACGCTACTCGGCCAAAGACTCTGCAGAGTCCCTGGGGAGCAACAGTTAAGATGGGGGAAGGACACGTTGGGGGCCTCTACAGGCTCTGGAGCCCTGGAGCAATTGCCCATTTTTTCCTATGGTAGCACCGGCCCTGGGCTCTTGTCAAGTTCACTCATAGGTGTGATATTTTCACACCTTATTATTAAAATGCCTTTAAAGAGACCAGTAAGCAAGAAAATACTTTGAATACTTTTGACAGCACTTTTTCACCTACGTTTTGGTCCTTTTTTATTTGTAGAGTGCTGAAAAGTTATTTAAAAAAAAAGGAATATAAATTGGTTGTTTTGTGCATGAAATTAGTCTTATACATTTAGATATACTGTATGAGTTTTCAATATATTTGATACTGATAAAAAGGATATATGTAGCAAAGAACTGAAGAAACTTGAAGAGTTTATATGCAAAAATGCAAAAGATTTTTATTGAAGACAACGCTTGTGCAAACATATTTATAAACAGTGTCAGGGAACATTGTCCATAGCAGAGAATGGCAAAAATGCATCAGTGGTTAACATCAAAATTAGTGCAGTTGTGCACGGGAACTGCACAAGGCAGGAGCTGGAGAGGAATGGCTATTCCTCTCCAGCTCCTGCATTGTGCGGTTCCCGTGTCTGTAAATTGGATGAGTGGTTATACCTGGCTTCATGTTGTCCAGATGTTTATTAAGAACATGTGTTAACTGTTTATTCCCTATTTATTGTCCAGCGCTGCATAATATGTTGGCGCTTTATAAATACAATAAATAAATAATAAATAAATAACTATACAGATGTGTCTCTATTTGTGGAGGCCTGATGAAGGGTCTATCCCGAAACAAGTCGACGTTGTCACCTCAATTTGCACCACTGCACTAATCTTGATGTTAACAACTGATGCATTTTTGCCATTCTCTGCTATGGAAAATGTTCCCTGATGGATACTTTTTATAAATATTTTTGCACAAATGTTGTCTTCAATAAAAATCTTTTGTATTTTTGCATATAAAAGCATATAAACTCTTCAAGTTTCTTCAGTTCTTTGCTACATATATCCTTTTTATCAGTATAAAGTCTATGTAGGTGTTGTGGCACACCTGAGAGGATATTATTACTACTTCTTTTGTTTCCCTGTATACGGAATATGGTTTTCAATATATTTGACCAAGAGTGCATAGACATGAACATTTAGATAACAGCCATGAGAAAAGTTATTTTAAACAAACAATGAAAAATTACTTCCTAGGAGAAAACTTAGGAGAAAAAGTAAGTTGAATAAGGGCCATTATCTGATTTTCACCTTGTTTATGTGATACCTTTTCATTACCCAAGTAATAAAATAAAAACAAAACATACTTGAAAAACAAGAAAAGTAAGACTAAAGCTAGCTTAACTGTGAAATCCTTATTTTGAGTGAATGTTTTGCCTGGGAAGGGCTGCAAATGGGTTTTATAGATAGGGTAAATATATATAATCATAATCCTTCAATACTTTCATTCAAAAATCATTTAAGTATTTCTTTAATTTTAAATAGAAATCTTTAATATTTTTAATTTATTTTGTTATGAAAACTTTTAAATATATATATTTTTTACTTTTATAGCAAAGCACAGACTTTCACAGTGTGATGGTGAATTTCAAGCATTTTACGAAAGTTTGTGTTTCTCTAGTACAAATGTTTTAGATTGTTTGTTAACTTTTCGAAGGCTATCTTTATGTCTTTATTCCTCAGGCTATATATAATAGGATTCATGAGTGGCGTACCTAACGTGTAACTTATTGACAATATTTTGCTTAAATTCAACAACTGTCCTCTATTTGGAAGGCCATAAGTACAGATTAAGGTTACGTAAAATATGGAGACCACAGTCAGGTGGGAACTACAAGTGGAGAAGGCCTTGTGCTTCCCAGTAGCAGATGGAATTTTAAAGATGGTGAAGATGACGCAGCTATAAGATACAATAACAAGCAAGAAAGGCAAGAAAAGTACAGTAATGCTAATGATAACCACCTCTATGTTAACCACAATTGTACTTGAACATGAAAGTTTTAAAAGAGGCAAAACATCGCAGAACAAATGATCAATTATATTTGGCCCACAAAAATTCAGAGAAACAATAGAAATTGCACTGGCCATCATAATAAAAATGCTTAGCATCCATAACACAATGGATAATTTCAAGCATAAGAACTTGTTCATTATGGCAGTATAATGTAAAGGGTTACAGATGGCCAAATATCGATCATAAGACATCACTGTCAGAAGAAGACACTCTGAACACTCGGCCACTGCAAAAAAGAAGTACTGGACTATGCAGCTTGCAAAAGACATTGTTCCACCTTGTTGAAGTATGACATTGAGTAAGTGTGGGGCAATATCTGTAGATAAAATGATATCACATAAGGAGAGCTGGGCGAGGAAGAAGTACATGGGGGTGTGCAGAAAGTCACAAAAGTATACAAATGTGATGATTAAGAGGTTTCCACAAAGTGTCAAAATATAGACCACAAAGAGGACAGCAAAGAAGAAAATGCTGAGGTCTTTCGAGCTGTGGAATCCCAAGAAGATGACTTCAGTGACCACGGAGGTGTTCTCGTTAAGCATCGCCTTTATGTTAAAGTACAAACAAATACAAACATTAAATAAATAAACGCAAACAAAGAAACAGAGCAGTGATTCTAAAATGATAGAACTGTAATCCTTTGACTTATCATTCCCACTGTAAAAGTTTTTGTTTCAGAACTACAGGCCTTGCAAACGTGCATCCGGAGCATTTGATGACAAAAGGCATTTCTTCCATGTTGATGTATAAATGTACAGTAACATTGATGGAACTTCCTAAATCATGGGCGTAGAAAGAAGGAGTCTCAAACATTGTTTTACCTGTCATAATAGGATATTTTTTTTTTGTCTACTGGTAGCTTCATTATTATGTATTGTATGCAACTATTAACTTTCAATTATAGAATTATTAACCTCTTTTGGATGGCCATAGTTAAAACCTATGCCCTGTTTATGTCCGCTTATTCCAGCCAGGGCACAGATTATAACTTCTGTGTTTGTGTGCTCTTACTGTCACTGTGTCACCAGAGCTCATTGTGGCGGTCAGGAACCACTTTCAAAGGCTCCTAATCCCGTGATTACTGTGAGCCAATCACAGTGATCACAGCTTGTTTATAGGAAAAAGTATCTGGTCCTTAAGGGTCCAGGGACACGGTGTCCTAAAATAGTTAAAGACGTTGCCAGGCAAAATATGCTGTCCAATGATATACTTACCCAGGGCTGCACCTTGCAGCCAACGTGTCCCACACAGCATGTCCACTCGCAGTGACCGGCCCAAGGTCCCCACCAGTGCAGAAGCCAACCTCCTCTACTGCACCTACACCACTGTCAATCAAGTCCACGTTGTCTGCAGTGTACTGTGCAGGCTCAGTAGTTCTGTACCTGTGCAGTACGCTGTGTACAATGTGGACTTGATTGACAGTGCTGCTCGCACCGGTGCAGTAAGGATGACCTTGAGGTCTGCCTCTGCACTGCCAAAGACCCCAGGCCGGTGGCTGCAAGTGGAGATGCTGCATGGGACATGTCAGCTGCAAGGGGCTGGAGGAATCCCTGGGTAAGTGTATCATGGGGTAGCATATTTTGCCTGACAACTCCTTTAACCACTTTACCACCACAGTAGCGTGTATCTACGCCCCTTTTAACATCCTTTCCCCACCAGGGGCGTAGATACATGCACCCCGCAGCTACCGCCGCTGTCCACACTCCTGCTTGCTCGTGCGCTCGCTCCCACACTCATGCACGCCGCCACCCGCTCGCCCGAAAATCAATGGAAACAGGAAAAACTGTTCCCGTTCGTTGATCTAAGTCCCCCAGCAATGATCGGCTGCTTCTATGAGAAGCTGCACAATCATTGTGAAAAAAAAAGTTTCCCAGCCTCATAACACTTCTTTTAAGCGTACTTCCTACGCTTACAGGATGCATGCACAAAAAAAGTACTGTGGCCATCTTGTGGCCAAATAGTAAAACTACATCCAAAAACATTTTTCATATATAATTACATAGTTTTATATTATATAGTTGTATATTATAATTTAACTCATTACCACCCCAAAAAGATTACAATTAAAAAAATTACTTAAATAGTTACCTTAGGGACTGAACTCTTTAAATATTTATGTCAAGAGGGTATAACACTGTTACTTTATAAACTATGGGCTTGTAATTAGGGATGGACACAAAACTGAAAAAAATGCACCTTTATTTCCAAATAAAATATTGGTGTCAAACATTGTGATAGGGACATAATTTAAATGGTGTAATAACCGGGACAAATGGGCAAATAAATTTCATGGATTTTAGTTACAGTAGCATGCATTATTTAAAAACTATAATGGCCGAAGACTGAAAAATAATGATTTTTTTCCCACATTTTTTCCTATTTTCCCATTAAAACACATTTAGAATAAAATAATTCTTGGCATAATGTCCCACCTAAAGAAAGCCTAATTGGTGGTGAAAAAACAAGATATAGTTCATTTCATTGCGGTAAGTAAGGATAAAGTTATAGATGAATGAATGGAAGGAGCGCTGAAAGGTGAAATTGCTCTGGTGCTCCAGGGGTAAAACCCCTCCATTGTGAAGTGGTTAAGTATTGTATTTTTTAACGTGATGCAAAAATGTATGGATTGTTTGTAGGTCACCTAGATGTTTTAGCTTATTTAAAATGATAGGATTTATATTTAAAATTACATAAATAAAGAAAGTATAGGATACTTTCCTTCAGACACATTTTAATTACCTCTATTCCAGTTTGGTGTCAGGACCAAGGTTTCAGGTGGTGGCAGCAGGAGGATTTTGGCTTCATAACACCAGATAAAACAACGTTTGACACCAGCATTCAATAGTGAAAATATATATTTGTCCATGTTCAACCATATTGCTAGCAATACATAATTTAATCTAGTGGTGATATTCCCTGATGAAGATCTGGAATGGTAATTTGATGTTAAGATATACTAATAAACAGGCTCAGCTCCAGTAAGTGTAGTTCTGCATGCATGTAAACCATATAGTGTGCACTATTGTTATGTATTCCTCTTTGAGTGCTGCAGGACTCAACTCTTTGGAGAGCCTGTGACACTCTCTGTCATTGGGGTCATAGAGAACCAGAATGGTCATGCAGTGATGCTACCTTTAAGTAACATACACATTTTAGCGTGTAACTTGAATTTAACTAACATTATGTTTTGATGTTTTGAATCTTCTGAAGCATTGGTTCAGGAGAATTCTTGGGTTGTCAACACAAAACCTGAAGACATTTATGAGGAAAAAAAAAATCACAACTTACCTCCTCAAAATAAAGTTACCTGCGTTATACGCTATTAACAGTAATGAGAGAATATATTCCTGTTTGTTTTCACTTTTACAAGTTTCACATGTTGGCAAATATGATAATGATCTCAAACATATATTAGACCCAATACAGTTCACTTTTTCGGCGCTCGCACCTCGAGGTCTGCCTCAGCACTGCCAAGGACCCCGGGCCGGCGGGGCTTCCTCTAGCCCCTTGCAGCCGACATGCCCCACACAGCATCTCCACTGATGCAGTGTCACCTTCCCACAGAATCGGTGATACCTCTCATGAGGTTTATCCTCACACACAACTATTTCACCTTTGGTCGGGAAGTCTACCTGCAAAGGATGGGGACTAACAAGGGAACACGCTTTGCGTCCCAATATGCTAATCTGTTCATGGCTAAGTTGGAGAGTGATTTTCTATCAACCTGCACCCACAAGCCCCTCTGCTATTACCACTTCATCGATGACATCCTTGTCATCTGGAATGGGAACGAGGAACAACTGCTCCAATTCCACAGGAATTTTAACAAATTTCACCCCACCATCAAACTGAAGATGAATCACTCCACCTCCCACATACATTTTCTGGACAACACCATCCAGATAAAAAACAATCAGCTCCAGACTGTTGTGTACCGGAAGCCGACAGACAAACCCTCTTATCTTAAAAGTGACAGCTTTCACCCACCACACACCAAGAAAGCAGTCATTTTCAGCCAGGCCCTGCGCTATAACCACATTTGTGCGGACACTTTAGAAAGGGACCTTCAACTCCATAACCTCAAAAAGGACTTTTTGAACAGGGGTTACAGACCCCAGACTATAAGGGACCAAATTCAGAGGGCCGCACAAGTACCCAGGGCCCAACTCCTACAGTACAAAGAGAAAAAAGAAACAAACAGAATACCCCTGGTAGTAACATGCCACCAGCATCTAGGGGTACTTCGGAAGATAGCCAGGGAACTACAACCCTCACTACACAAGGACAGCAGACTTAAAGACATCTTCCTGGAATTACCACTCCAGGCCTACAGACAGCCGGCAAATATAGGAAAACATCTGGTTAGGATTTCCCTGCTCCCACCTGAAAAGAATGGCACATTTCCCTGTGGGCAGAGAAGATGTAAAACCTGCCGCCACATACTATGCACAGACAGCTTGCCAATACCTGATTCTACAGGTGCTTTCCATATCTGGGGAACATACACATGTACTGTACATCATCCAACGTGGTGTACGCAATCAAGTGCACAAAATGCCCGGACAGAGTTCTATACTGTATATTGGAGAAACAAGTCAAACAGTACGGAAAAGGTTAACCATGCACCTCTTTACAGTAAAGCACAAACGAAGGGACACCTTACTACATTTTTACAAATGTACTCACAGCAAGAAACCTGAAAACTACCATCCTAAGGGGAAATTTCAAATCTGGGAAGGAACACCGGGCATTTGAATACAAGTTCATGAAGATATTTCAGACTCTAAGCAAAGGTTTGAACATAAAGCCTGGTTTCATGAGTATGTATGAATTGTAACACCATTTGGCCTCTGTCCTTTCAAAGGTTTTTTTTGTGTGTCTTTTCTTTTTAGACTGGTGGACTTTTTAACATTTCTATCTGTTGCTGCTCTCTGGCTGAGAGATAAGTTAATTACTGTGTGTGCTTATCTGTTGTGACAACTGCTGCCAGAGTTCATTGGACTGAGGAAGTCTTTTTACATTTCAAAGGGGGTACAACTGTGTGGCATCATGTCAGATTGAGCCCACAGAATCATATAAGTCTGTATGTGAGTCAAAACGTCTTATTGTACGGTTCTGAACCCATTCTGTATAATGCCTGAAGAAGAAACGTAACGTTTGGAAAGCATGCAACAAACCATGAACGGTTAGTCATTAAAGGTATCAACGGAATCCACGTTTTTTGGTTTGATGTCTGCATCACTTTTTCTGCTTAGTTTCCTCTGTCATTACCACTTCTGTATTTTGTATTCTGTATCTTGTATCATTTTTGTCACTAATTATGTATCTTGTATTTTGGTGTACACCATTGTCTGTATTATTATGTATGTTTGTTTCTTACTTTGTACAGCACCACAGAATATGTTGACGCTTTATAAATCAATATTGATGCAATAATAAAAATAATAATAATCAACAGGAACATTGCAAAACTAGGAAAGCCAGTTAACACATAAAGGTTTAAAGAATAGTTAATGCATGACTTGCTTTTATTACATTTCCAAATATTAATTTGTAGTCCATGGTAAAACCACCTCTTGTAATGTTTAGCTTTCACAATGATTGCTTTTATAATATCCTGCACTGTTAAAACAACAAATTACCTGATGCAGAAATAAATTAGCAAGAAATCTTCTGAGAAATTACCTACGATTGTGGAACTCTACAGAGACTGAATAAGTCAGTGACACAATGGGAACAAAGATGGCTTCTATATTTTTACCAATTTTATATCATCTAAAAAAACATGATGCAAAACATATACAATAATAATAATAATAATAATAATAATAATAATAATAATAATAATAATAATAATAATAATAATAATAATAATAATAATAATAATAATAATACTACAATTGTATTATTATTATTATTATTATTATTATTATTATTATTATTATTATTATTATTATTATTATTATTATTATTAATAATAAGAGGCTCTAAATTGGTTTACCTGTAAAAAAAAACTTCTGGGGTGGATTACAACTTGACTATTGATTTTGGGATGTGAGACCTGAAATTAATCAGAAAGTATAAATATTGTTTTCCTGATTCGGGTCGTTTCCCATTCAGGAAAACATGTTGTGAATAGAAAGGGAGAGTGTTCATACGAGTTGAAGCATTACATTTGTGTTTAACCATTTCAGCCCGCGGGTGTGATGATCTCTTCTGTGGTGTCCGTTCTGCTTTCAGACACTACTGCAGCCAGGCAATGCTGACTGCTGTTTGCATGGCTTTTCTGGCATTCACAGTGAGTGTTCTGTCCATTTGCAATTCCTCCGCATTCCATTATAGTCTGGCCTGCTATTCTGAATCCAAATGTTATGCTGTTTGCTTAATTATGCATGAGTTTATGAGATGCAGTTCTTGCTCTCAGCCTGCAGTCGGCGGGCTGAGTGAATGCAGATTGCTTCTTTGGCTTTTTGCATGTTTGTTTCTGATTGGTGCTTGCATGCATAAATGTCACTTCCTGAGTCTGCTTCATTCCCCGACATACTGTCAGTCCAGCTTGGATTGTAGTCCCGGGTCCTTGACACCCAGAATACATATGTATTAGTAAGGTCAATATATAAGTACTGGAGAATACAGTATTGTATTGTGATTTATATTTCTTTGTCTTGTCTTGTACTCTGTGATTGCACTGGTCTCCTGCGTTGGGTGACAGTGAATCTTCTAGTCGAGTTTCTTGTGGTTCGCATTTGCCCTAGCGTTAGAGGCGGTGGATCCTGCTGGCCTGTGTTCTTGGAGTGTAAGCCATAGCAGCGGTTGCTACTGGTTACCTCACCTGTCTGTCTTGTCTTGTATGGCCGCTAGCTGTCGCTGTGGTATTGCGACCGATTAGCAAGCGTTCCGTCCATCGGTCTATGTTTATCTTAGTTAGTTTTCCTTGTACGCTCGAACTGGCAGGACCTCAGTGACTCGTACACAATAGTTAGGACCTACGGCACACATTTGTTATTTTGCTAGTACTTGCGTCGATATATGCGCCTTTTGTTATTTTCTTGTATTCGAATTGTGGAGATATATCAATACATTGGTATACGTGCATTCGGACTGTTGTATTTCTGTGTATCTTCTTACTTACTCCTGCTCTGCCAGTTTTGTTTATTAGATGTCGAACTCCCAGCGCTGGGCAGGCGAATCCATATTGTCTTGCTTTGCGAAGTGAGCATCACTGCGGTTGTGATTTGCTACATCGCTCTATCTGCTCTGTGTGAATGTCTGTCCTTGCAAGGCCTACGATCAGATTGACAGACATTCATTTAATCTGTTTCCATTCTACTCTGTTTCTATGCTGCTTTGGTATCGCTCATTGCTGCACTTGCACTGAGCGATTTCTATCTGACTTCTGTGGGACATTCAGAGGTATTGACCCTCTTTGCTCCACAGCTCCTCCTGCTGGTTGGTCTGTGCCTCCACAGGTGCATTTGCTTGTGGGAGAATTCCTCAGTGTTAGCGTACACGTTGTGCGCTGACCATGGAGATTATCCCCCAATCGTTACAGCGGGTATTTTTCACCTTAATGATGAGAGGAATTTTCGCATTTTAGTGCTCCTCCCTTTCATTCCCCAATAACTTTTTTCACTACTTATCACAAATAAATGATTTATACCTTTTTTTTCCACCACCAAGTAGGCTTTCTTTGGGTGGTACATTATGCTAAGAATTATTTTATTCTTAATGCATTTTAATGGGAATAATTAAGAAAAAATGGAAAAAATTTAAGCAATCATTATTTCTCAGTTTTCAGCCATTATAGTTTTAAAATACCACATGCTGCCGTAATTACAATCCACACATTTTATTTGCCCATTTGTTCTGGTGATTGCAGAATATATCCCTAGTATAATGTATGGTGACAATATTTTATTTGGAAATAAAGGTACATTTTTTCAGTTTTACATCCATCGCTAATTTTTAACCCATACATTTATAATAATATGCCCTCTTGACATTCATATTATTATTTTTGTTATTCCCTAAAGTAGTGTTTCTCCTCTTTCCCCCCCTTTCCCCCTTGGTAACCGTTTCCCTTTTCTTTTCCTCTCCTTTTATTCTTTCCTCTGCAGTGATGCCCTTTCTTCCTTGAGATTAAGGTCTGTGACTTTATTACGATTGCTGGAATGCCTATTGACATACGGTAAAATTGATACAATGGTGGCGCCGCGCTGGCTACATGTTTATCATGGTTGCCAGGCGACAGCCACGCTGTTAGAAAATGGGAGGATTCTGATTGGCTGGCGGCGCCGTTCCCCCTGTATTCATCTGGTGACGTCGGCGGCTGAGAGCCGCTGATGTCTCCAAAGAGTCCGCCGAGACACGCTGGGACGGAGCGAAGGCTCCGCCCATTGCGTGTTTACACATGGGGTATCTGCCAGCTACGCTAAGCGTGCAGGGCGGGACCCGCAGTGACACCCGGCAGACCCAGGGGGACGGTGACTGGCCGGACAATGAGGGATTGAACAGGTGGGTGGTTACATAGTACTGCAGCCTATCATGGCAGTTGCGCTTAAGTTCCCCATCAGGTCCACTAGCTTAGGACTGTTATGATTGGGGCAGATAAATTCAAATTTCATTGGATGCTGCTAACCATGTGTACTATTTAAAGATGTCTGTAATCAGTCAGTATGTATCTTGATTTCCAGCAAGCTTGACAAAGGGGTTTGTTACCTTGAAACGTTGCTTTACCTGCTGGAGTTTTACATGCAATAAAAGAGCAGAAACTTTATTACTGATGGTGCCGGCTGTTCCCTTGTTTTCCTGCTGATCGTTCCAGAGGGCTGCTGGACTACTAGCCAGGCACATCGAAGTGACTAACTTATAGAGGGTGCTACTACACTACTACATACTAAAGTAGTATTGGGCGAACACCTAGATGTTCGGGTTCGCGAAAGTTCGCCGAACATCGCCGCAATGTTCGGGTGTTCGCGCCGAACTCCGAACATAATGGAAGTCAATGGGGACCCGAACTTTCGTGCTTTGTAAAGCTTCCTTACATGCTACATACCCCAAATTAGCAGGGTATGTGCACCTTGGGAGTGGGTACAAGAGGAAAAAAAATATTTGAAAAAGAGCTTATAGTTTTTGAGAAAATTGATTGTAAAGTTTAAAAGGAAAAACTGTCTTTTAAATGTGGAAAATGTCATGTTTCTTTGCACAGGTAACATGCTTTTTGTCGCCATGAAGTCATAAATGTAATACAGAGAAGAGGTTCCAGGAAAAGGGACTGGTAACGCTAACCCAGCACCAGCAGCAGCACACGTGATGGAACAGGAGGAGGGTGGCGCAGGAGGAGAAGGCCATGCTTTGTGAGACACAACAACCCAGGCCTTGCATGCGGACAAGAAGCGTGCGGATAGCATGCTTTGTACCGCCATGCAGTCATAAATGTAATAAAGATAAGAGGTTCAATAAACAGGGACCACGCGCCGGCAACGCTAACCCAGCAGCAGCAGACGTGATGGAACAGGAGGAGGCGCAGGAGGAGAAGGCCACGCTTTGAGACACAACAACCCAGGCCTTGCATGAGGACAAGAAGCGTGCGGATAGCATGCTTTGTACCGCCATGCAGTCATAAATGTAATAAAGATAAGAGGTTCCATAAACAGGGACCGGCAACGCTAACCCAGCAGCAGCAGACGTGATGGAACAGGAGGAGGCGCAGGAGGAGAAGGCCACGCTTTTTGAGACACAACAACCCAGGCCTTGCATGAGGACAAGAAGCGTGCGGATAGCATGCTTTGTACCGCCATGCAGTCATAAATGTAATAAAGATAAGAGGTTCCATAAACAGGGACCGGCAACGCTAACCCAGCAGCAGCAGCACACGTGATGGAACAGGAGGAGGCGCAGGAGGAGAAGGCCACGCTTTTTGAGACACAACAACCCAGGCCTTGCATGAGGACAAGAAGCATGCGGATAGCATGCTTTTTACCGCCATGCAGTCATAAATGTAATAAAGATAAGAGGTTCCATAAACAGGGACCGGCAACGCTAACCCAGCAGCAGCAGCATACGTGATGGAACAGGAGCAGGCGCAGGAGGAGAAGGCCATGCTTTTTGAGACACAACAACACAGGCCTTGCATGAGGACAAAAAGCGTGCGGATATAGCAGCAATGCTTTTTGCCGCCATGCAGTCATAAATGTAATACAGATGAGAGGTTCAATAAACAGGGACCGGAAACGCTAAACCATCCCAGATGTTCATTGGTCATGTTACTTGGTTGGGGTCCTGGAGTGTTGCGTAGTCGTTTCCAATCCAGGATTGATTCATTTTAATTTGAGTCAGACGGTCTGCATTTTCTGTGGAGAGGCGGATACGCCGATCTGTGACGATGCCTCCGGCAGCACTGAAACAGCGTTCCGACATAACGCTGGCTGCCGGGCAAGCCAGCACCTCTATTGCGTACATTGCCAGTTCGTGCCAGGTGTCTAGCTTCATGCCCGGTTTCAGGTCCAGCGGTGCCAGCCACAAATCCGTCTGTTCCTTTATTCCCCTCCAAATTTCCTCCCCTGTGTGCTGCTTATCCCCAAGGCAGATCAGCTTCAGCAACGCTTGCTGACGCATGCCAACAGCTGTGCTGCACTGCTTCCACGATCCTACTGCTGCTGGTGCTGGGTTAGCGTTTCCGGATGAGGTACAGCTTTGAGATGCGTTGGAGGAGAAGGAGTCAGAGAGGTAGGTGCTGCTGTTGTTATCCAGTGGGAGGGACGGTGGTGCAGCTGTTTGCGGCGTGGGCAACACCTGCGCCGTAGCAGGTGAGGAATCGCTGCCAGGCTCCACAAGGTTCACCCAGTGCGCGGTAAGGGAGATGTATCGACCCTGGCCAAACGCACTCGTCCAGGTGTCAGTGGTGAGGTGAACCTTGCAGGCAACGGCATTCTTCAAGCTTCGGGTTATTTTGCTGACCACGTGCTCATGCAACTCAGGCACTGCAGAGCGCGCAAAGTGGTAGCGACTGGGAACCACCTAACGCGGGATGGCCACTGACATCATGCCCTTGAAGCTGTTTGTCTCCACCACTCGATATGGCAGCATTTCGCAGGCCAGAAGCTTGGCTATGCTGGCTGTTACTGCCACGGCCCGGGGGTCATTTGCTGGCAATTTCCTCTTGTGCTCAAACATCTCCGAGACAGACAACTGAACCATAGGGCTGCACACTGGAGGGCTGTTGGTTGTTGTGTTTGATGAACACTGGGAGACCTCAAGAGCACTACTCCGGAAAGTGACAGTGTCAGCGTTGTCTGATGTTTGTGAATGTTGTGAACCACGCAATGGCTGGGCTACTGCTGCTGCTGAGGCGGGTCTGGTGGTGAGTCTGGTGAACCCAAGGGAGGCAGTGTTGCTAGTGGTACCCTGTCCTGCCGCGTTTGCCCACAGAGTGGGATGTTTGGATAGCATGTGGCGGCTCATGCTGGTGGTGGAGAGGTTGATAATACTTTGCCCCCTGCTCAGGCGGGTCTTGCACACCTTGCAAATCGCCATGGTAACATCCTCAGTGCAGTCTTCAAAGAAAGCCCAGACTTTGGAGCACCTGCCTCCTTGCTGGCGATTTCTGTTTGCTCCTCTTTTGCCTCTCACTTGAACTTCCACGCTTGTGGTGCCTGAAATTGCGCGCCGCCTACCTTGTGGCACAAGGCGAACTCGTGCAGCAGTGGGTTCTTCAACAGACTCATCTGTGCTGCTGCTACGACGGCGATGTTCTCGTTCACAAACAAAATCTGGGTCTATGTCCACATTGTCCATACCCTCCTCTTCCATCGTCATTGTGGGGGGCCGCCGCCGTGGAGTAGAGCTCCCCAGAACAACCTCTGCGCAGCTCACTCCAACGTCGTCTGGTTATCTGGCAGTTGTGTGCGTGGTGTCGCTGCCGGTTGTGTCAGCTTTGTGCCCACTGGCTCCTTGTAACTGGCTGAGGACTCGGACCTCGTGCGTGATGTGCTGGTGCTGCTTAACCCACTGCTGGACGCTTGAGAGGTCATCCAAGTAATTATCTGGTCCTGTTCTTTTGGATCTGTGAGGGTGGTTGTCCTGGACAACATGGGCGGTATTGAGTGGGTTTTCTTGGGTGCTCCCCTGTGGCCTGTACGTGAACCGTCAGGGGAAACACCTCTTTCCTTGCCCCTCCCTCTTTCACCAGATTTCTTCCTCATTTCACTTATCCTTAAAGTACACGCTGACTGGCAGCAGTACAGTGGCAGTACAGAAATGCTATACAGTGGTGGGTGAGCGGTGTACCACTATTGCCAGCAGCGACACAGAGCACAATGCTATACAGTGGCGGGTGAGCGGTGTACTACTGTTCCCAGCAGACACAGAGTGGCAGTAAACACAATGCTATATAGTGTGGCTGAGCCGTGTACACAGAGTGGCAGTAAACACAATGCTATATAGTCTGCTATATAGTCACCCCGAATGGGGTGATGTTCTGCAGAACCCGAACAGTGGCGAACACTGTTCGCCCAACACTACTGGGAACGCAGATTTTAGTACCTAAACACACGATACAACATGTTTTCCGGGGTCGGACTCTGAGGCACATACAGATGGTCCCGATCATCATCCTCATCATACAACTCTTCTCCTGAGTCTGACCCACCCACCACCTCTGCCACCCCAACATCCCCAGACACAGACCCCTCATCGTCCTCAACATTAACTTGGGATGCTGGCCTGAGCCAGATCTCCTCCACCACATCAGGCCCCATCATCTCCTCAATGGCAGCCCTCATTAATCGCTCTGGCGACGGACCGATGGACACAACGTTCTCCTCCGGGGAGGGCTGCTGCTGACCACTGGCTGCTGGGGTGGATGTTATAGCTTGCGTGGGGCGTTGGCAGTTGCTGTTGTTGGGAGTGCTGCTCACAGCGGAGGTCTCTGAGGAACTCATGGTGAGCTCATATAGTGGTTGGCGGTGAGTGGAGTATTACTGATCCCAGCAATATACACACTGACTGGCAGAGTATGCAATGCTATATAGTGTGGCTGAGCGGTGTACACAGAGTGGCAGTAAACACAATGCTATATAGTCTGGCTGAGCGGTGTACACAGAGTGGCAGTACACACAATGCTATATAGTCTGGCTGAGCGGTGTACACAGAGTGGCAGTACACACAATGCTATATAGTCTGGCTGAGCGGTGTACACAGAGTGGCAGTAAACAATGCTATATAGTGTGGCTGAGCCGTGTACACAGAGTGGCAGTAAACAATGCTATATAGTCTGGCTGAGCAGTGTACACAGAGTGGCAGTACACACAATGCTATATAGTCTGGCTGAGCGGTGTACACAGAGTGGCAGTACACACAATGCTATATAGTCTGGCTGAGCGGTGTACACAGAGTGGCAGTAAACAATGCTATATAGTGTGGCTGAGCGGTGTACACAGAGTGGCAGTAAACAATGCTATATAGTCTGGCTGAGCGGTGTACACAGATTGGCAGTACACACAATGCTATATAGTCTGGCTGAGCCGTGTACACAGAGTGGCAGTACACACAATGCTATATAGTCTGGCTGAGCGGTGTACACAGAGTGGCAGTAAACAATGCTATATAGTGTGGCTGAGCGGTGTACACAGAGTGGCAGTACACACAATGCTATATAGTCTGGCTGAGCGGTGTACACAGAGTGGCAGTACACACAATGCTATATAGTCTGGCTGAGCGGTGTACACAGAGTGGCAGTACACACAATGCTATATAGTCTGGCTGAGCAGTGTACACAGAGTGGCAGTACACACAATGCTATATAGTCTGGCTGAGCGGTGTACACAGAGTGGCAGTACACACAATGCTATATAGTCTGGCTGAGCGGTGTACACAGAGTGGCAGTACACACATTGCTATATAGTCTGGCTGAGCGGTGTACACAGAGTGGCAGTAAACACAATGCTATATATAGCGTGGCTGAGCGAGGTACACAGTGGCAGTACACACAATGCTATATAGTCTGGCTGAGCGGTGTACACAGAGTGGCAGTAAACAATGCTATATATAGTGTGGCTGAGCGAGGTACACAGTGGCAGTAAACAATGCTATATATAGTGTGGCTGAGCGAGCGGTGTACTACTGTTCCCAGCAGCGACACACAATGACTGGGGGGGACCCTGGCTAGCGTGGCTGGAGAGCGAACTACCCTGCCTGCCTACCCAAAGCTAAACCCACAGAGAAATGGCGGAGATATGACGTGGTTCGGGTATTTATTTACCCGAACCACGTGACCGTTCGGCCAATCAGAGCGCGTTCGGGTCCGAACCACGTGACCCGTTCGGCCAATCACAGCGCTCTCAGTTCGGCCATGCGGCCGAACGGTTTGGCCGAGCACCATCAGGTGTTCGGACGAACTCGAACATCACCCGAACAGGGTGATGTTCTGCAGAACCCGAACAGTGGTGAACACTGTTCGCCCAACACTACCCTAAAGTCAGTATATCATGTAATTTTACTATTTGTCCATAAGATTTTGTCGCTGAGCAAAATCCTATGTAACGTACAAGTACGCTACAAAGGAAACAATGTGTTGCTACATTGTAACTAGGGAAGTGACGCAGGCTTTAATGGAAGCCTGCATCACGGCTGTCCTGCAGGGAGATTAATGAATGGTAACTTTGTTCACGATTGGCTGGTGGAAAGCGGCAGAAATCATCAGCGGAAGGAAGTGCGGCAGCTGTATTTAAGAATAAACACTGTTTTTGAACAAAAACAGTGTTTATTCTTGGCGAACATGTACAGATTGGCATAGGGAACTTTTTCCCCCTTCAGCCAATCCCCCCTGTTGCCGGCAACATTGTGATCATCGACATCTGCCTGCACGATCGCCTGCACAGCCCCCCAAACTGCAGGGACATGACTAGCGTGTCCCTGTGGCTGTAGCACCTGCGGCATAAATGGGTAAAGTCACGAGCCTTGTGTCATCTACCCCAAGATGACACCCCTCCTATGTCAACTCACTTAATTGCTGGAAAATGTAGGCACAGAAAATATGCACTATTATATTGGTACAGAAGTACACAATTAGTTTTTATAGGTATGATGAAGATGTTCTCTACTTCTGCATATATTAGTATACCCTTGTAGTTCATTGAAAATATGTTTACTTTATCTTCTTAGCTCCCTATGTGTCACTGACCTATCCCCACAACCAGAGACCATTTTACAGTGGAAGGGTTGGGGATTTTCTACCATGTCATTACAAGTGTCTTAGATGCATCCTCCTACTTTTCATTAATTGGACTCTGACTCTTCATGACTATATGTACTTTTGCATGCCAGATGTGTCTGTCAGTTGTGGCTTCTTTCAACTGTTGCATTGGTATGATCATAGCTTCACAAATGCTGTCTATCTATCTTAGCTTCAATCGTCCTCCTCTTCTTTTGCCCTCACTTTTTTCAAGCATGAGTGATGAGTGGCTGATAAGCCACTATGTTATTGAAACCGCTAAAAAGCTGCTGGGATCTGAAGTTCCGGGGGATTGGCCATTGTCATAAATATAGGTTTGCCATCCAATACTTTGACACTCTTTATAACATTAGCTGATTTGCTAGGTGCTAGTGCATGAATTAATTACAACCTTGCTTGCCCTGTTTGCAATGTTTTGGATGGCTGCAGGCACAGACCTCTGCAGGCATGACTATGCTCTTGGCTCACCCCTACTTTATCTTCTTGGCTGCCTGATTTACTGTGTATGACCCATGTTTTATCCTGACCTTGACTTTATCTGACTGGATTGATATTAATCTGTCCTCCAGTGTTTGACCTTTGGCCTCATTACTGAACTCTGCCTTTGTTTGGCTTTCATGTAGTTCATTGGTTTACTTGACCTCCGATCTTATCCCTTGTACAAATAGGTCCAGAAGGCAACCAAAGTTGAGATAAATATTTCTAGCCCTCCCTTAACCTCTTGAGGACCATGGGCTTAAACCCCCCTAAAGATCAGGCCATTTTTTACAAAATGGGCCACTGCAGCTTTAAGGCCAAGCTGTCGGGCCGCACAACACAGCACACAAGTGATCCCCCCCATTTACTCCCTACTAAAAGAGCTCTCTGTTGGTGGGGTCTGATCGCCCCCCCCACAAGTGTTTATTTTTTTGCAAATATTTTTCTTTTTATGTATTAATAAATATGTCTGTTTTTTCCCCTTCCCTCCCTCCCTCTACCCAGCCGGCCAATCACAGTGATTGGCTGTCATAGGCTTAAGCCTATGAGAGCCAATCGCTCTCTAGTGCCCCAGGGGGACAGCCGTGTCACACAGCTAGCTGTCCCCAGTACAGCGCTGCTGCTGATTGCAGCGCTGTACTATATGTAATTAGATGGCAGTTTCGCTGTCTAATAGTCTTCTGAGCGGGGATTGCCACTCGAAGACTGAAGGAGAAGCTCTGCTCCGCCCACAAACAGGAGATGCGCTCGCAGCCTGCATGCAATCTCTTGCACTGCTAGCCCCAAGGACCTTATACCGATCGGTGTTAGGCGGTCCTGGGGCTGCTGCCACAGCCACACCCAGGACCACCTAACACCGATGGGTGTAAGGTCCTTGGCGTGACGTGATCGGCAAGCAGTTAAAGCAGTTTCTTATCGATAGGTGAACCTTGTGGTGGAGATTGGGGTACAGGGCCTGTAAGGAAACTGGTGATCATCTGGTATTCTTAAAGGTAGATTGCAAGAATGTTGCTAGAGTCCAGTTTCTGGACTTTCGTTCAATATACCTTGGGGGCTTAGACCCCCCTAAAGATTTGGGCATTTTTATGCAAAATAGGCCACTGCAGCTTTAACTATTTATGCCTCCAGGACGTAGTACCTACGTCCAGGAGGCCACGTGCGTGTCCACACACTCCCACGGCCGATTGCGCGCGTGCACGCGCGCTCCCGGCCCGCGATCCGTTAGCCAGGCAATCAGTGAATCGGCTATGGTGCCCGATCACTGATTCCTCTCCCCTGCTGAAAAAGGGACAGCTTCTCTCAGAAGCTACGCTTTTTCTGAAGCTATGTCCCTCTAAGCGTACATTGTACGCTTAGAGTGACGTCATGTAAACAAACTCAAGATTGCCATCTTGTGGCCAAAAAGTTAAACTACAAGTAAAAGTAAAAAAACATTACAATACTGTGAGGAATCGCGGAAAAGCAGCCGCCTCTTCTCAGCGTGAGGCGGCTGTTTCCATGAAGGGCATGGCGGAACGCAGAAAAACCACCGCGTCTGACGCGGCGGTTAGCGCGCATGGCCCTGTTACGGACACTTTAACCCAGCGCGGGGAGGCCGCCGCCTGCGCTGATGGCGGTGCGACCAACCCCGCGTATGGGTCAGCAGAGAATTTGCAAGACAGTACTGGTGTGGCTGGGACTGATAGTCCACCAAGGTTCAGAATGAGGCGCGTGCAGCCAGAATAGGGGTCAGCTGACCAAGCTGGTCAGCTGACAACTCTGCTGTTTCTCATTGGTCCAGCACTTAGCGAGGGTCCGGAGAGTGTTATAGTATATATTCTGCTGGCTGTTCAGTTGCTGGTTGTCTGGCGTTGCGATCACTACGTGGTCGCTCTCAGACCTGAGTCAGATCCCAAAGTGTGCCAGGACCAGCAGGAGCTGTAATCCTACACTTAGCTAGTTTCTGTTGATAGCATAAAGTACTAGTTTGATTGTGATTATCTGTTATGACCTTCTGCTTGTTTGACTATCCTTCTGATCTCTGATCCTGTACCTTGCTATTCTGATACTCTGTTGCCGAACCCCGGCTTGCCCTTAGACTCCGCATCTGCCTTCTGATTCTGTACCTCGATATTTCTGACTCCTTGTTGCCGAACCCTGCTTTATTATCTTAACTCTGCATCTGTCTTTTGAATCTGTACCTTGTCTGTCTGTGTGGTAACGACCTGGCTTGTCCGACCTCGAGAACTGACCTTATTGTTAGAGGCGGTTCCCAGTCCTGGTAGTGACACTCCCTCCTGGGTGTCACTCTCGTCCTTGTCCTTCCTACTCTGTACTTCCTCCTGAAGTTCAGTCCTCTAATCATTTACGGTTGCACCAAACACTCTTAATATACTCAGGTGTCCAGAGGTTAGCTAATATATCTGATTATTAGTGATGATACTGCAGATCATCAATAATCTGGTATATATCTGTATTCCCCGTGATACTGCAGATCACCGGTAATCAGATCCTCTCTGTGTTACACCGATCGTTACAAATACACAAATATTTTCCCAAATAAAACCCTATTTATATCCCACCCTCCCAAAAATGCCCACATAAAATGTTTAATTAAAAAAAAAAAAAAACATTAATATAAAAAAAAAAAAAAAACATAAATATTTACCTAAGGGTCTAAACTTTTTAAATATCTATGTAAAGATGAAATATTTCTCTCTATTTTTTTTATAAGCTTGTAAATAGTGATGGATGCAAAACGGAAAAAATGCTCTTTTATTTACAAATAAAATATTGTCGCGATACATTGTGATAGGGACATAATTTAAACGGTGAAATAACCATGACAAATGGGCAAATACAATACGTGGGTTTTAATTATGGAGGCATGTTTTATTTTAAAACTATACTGGTCGAAAACTGACAAATAATGAATTTTTTCATTTTTTTTCTTATTCTTACTGTTAAAATGCATTTACAGTAAGGTAGCTCTTAGCAAAATGTACCCCCCCCCCCAAAGAAAGCCTAATTGGTGGCGGAAAAAACAAGATATAGATCAGTTCATTGTGATAAGTAGTGATAAAGTTATAGGCTAATGAATGGGAGGTGAACATTGCTCGAAAGCATAAAGTGAAAACGACTGAAGGCTGAACTGGTTAAGGCCTCGCTGCAGGGCCGTGCATGTCAGCTCACAAGTGACCCCCCCCCTCCTTTTCTCCCCACCAACAGAGTTGGTTGGTTGGGTCTGATCGCTCCCCCAATGTTTATTTTTTTTAATACAATTTTTTTTTATAAATGTCCCTGTTTTTTTATTATTTTGTTATTCCCCTCTCCCTCCCTCCCCCCACCAGACAATCAGTGTGATCAGCTGTCATAGGCTTCAGCCTATGACAGCCAATCCCTGTAATTTCTCTCAGGGGGACAGCCATGTCACACGGCTGTCCCCGGTACAGCGCTGCCATAGATCACAACGCTATACGGCTGTAAAAGACGGCAGTCTTAAAGTCTCCTAGTGGCGATTACCGCTGGGAGGCTAATGAGCTCCGTCATTCCTTCAGAGATGCGTGCACATCGGCGCGCACAATCTCCTGCAAATCCCCGCCCCAGGACTTGACGCCAATTGGCATTAGGTGGTCCTGGGGCTGCCGCCTTGATCATGCCCATTGGCATTAGGCGGTCTTCAAGTAGTTAAAAAGAGGCTCTGCCCTTAAAGCAACCCTGAGCTTAGGCTCAAAATGGAATTTGGACTTACCTGGGGCTTCCTCCAGCCCCCCATAGCCCAAGAGATCCCCTGGGATTCTCCTGGAACCTCTCTTGGTCCCACTGGTAGCTCCATTAATTGGCAACTTTGTCCTGAAGTCTCCTGTGCGTGCCCCGTGTACACTACATGTCATCACGTCGGTCGGCGTGAGAGTCCTGCACATGCAGGGTTCAGTCTTAGAGGACCGCACATGCGCAGGATTCTTAAGTGTGATAACATGATGGGTACGCAGTGGGGGGCAAGCACATGTGACTTCACCCAAAGTTGACGCATTACCGGAGCAACCAGCAGGAGTGTGGAGGGGGTCAGGAAGATGACAGGAGAATGCCAGGGACCTGGCGGGCTACAGTGGGCTGGAGGAAGCCCTGGGTAAGTCCCGTTTCTATTCTATTACACAGCTCAGGGTCTGTTTAACTCCTAACACCCAGAACATCTCTAGGTCTTGTACATTTACATACTGTTTACTTGTAAGTCACCACTAAGCTGTTATCCCAAGAAGTACACCATACTATTATGTTATGCAGGAGAACAGAGGCACCAAAAGGATAAAAGGAAGCTAAATGAGCTTAAAAACCAAATTCTTGGTAAATAGAGGAGGTAGTGGTGAACTTACCTCCTCCAAGTAGACACACAACGACTGTAGTAAACACAGTCAATATATTTTATTTATGAACTCCAAATATGCACCTCTGTGCCTGGCTCTTCTACTGACCACATATGCTATTGCTCCGTTGTTATTGCCTGATGAAGCGGGATCAAACCTGCGAAACGCGTTGCATATTTGGAGTTCATAAATAAAATATATTGACTGTGTTTACTACAGTCGTTGTGTGTCTACTTGGAGGAGGTAAGTCCACCACTACCTCCTCTATTTTCCAAGAATTTGGTTTTTAAGCTCATTTAGCTTCCTTTTATCCTTTTGGCGCCTCTGTTCTCCTGCATAATATTGAGTCCACCCTGGGTGGAGGGTTGAACCCCTTTTTCTCATCTACAGAGAGCGACTTCTTATTCCTGAGTGGGGTCAGGAAAATCTCCCCACCTGCCTTTACAGTGGTTGCCTAATGGTAACCCTGGTTTGTGAGTATTAATATTTACTCTATCTAGTAACCATTTACCAGTACATATTACACTATTGGGGCTCTTGGTGTTCCTTGTTTTTATACTATTATGTAGTTGCCTTAGTAAAAGGGAAATTGTTTTCACATTATGAATGTAACACCAAAAATGGAGTAAAGAGTTCATAATCTGAAGTGCTGTACTCTGGTATCCTGTGTTCCGGAAGTGACAGAAATACTTATTCTTGGAATTATTTGGAATTATTTATGCAGGGCACAGTGCGCACCAATGCAGTGCACACACAGTTAGGGCTGCTCAAATCCGGATCCGGGAGACACCCGTATAGTTGCTATCCGGATATCTCCCAGTAAACCTGTGCGGGGTGGGAGGGTCAAGCTTACCTGTCTGACGCCTTCTCCGTCCATCCCTGGTGCCTCCCACGAAGCGTGCCACGTGGCGGTCACATGATTACAAACACTTCCTCCTTCCGGGTTGAAGGAGGAAGTGTTTGTAGTCATGTGATGTGCATGGACCACATCGTGGGAGGCGCCAGGGATGGACAAAGAAGTCATCAGACAGGTAAGCTTGACCCTCCCGCCCATCCCGCACAGGTTTACTGGGAGATATCCGGATAGCAACTATACGGGTGTCTCCCGGATCCGGATTTGAGCAGCCCTACACACAGTGACATACAAAAGTATGGCAGCTTGCAGTGCATAAAACACCTTAGATGGATGTGTCCTGGTGTGATGGTCTTTGTTGCCAGTTCTCTTGTCCCTAGGGACCTAAATCTTTACCCTCTTTAACTTCAACCTCATTTCACTCGACCCCTGCCTGTCCCTTAAAGTGTACCTGAGGTGAAGCTTGGGTCAAAAGTTGAATACTTACCTAAGGAGAAGGAAGCCTTTGGATCCTGTAGAGACTTCCAATAGCATCCTTTGGCCCACCCTTGCCAAATGCTGACCCTGAAAGGAACCTGACCAGCTCTTGCCAGATTCCATGTTTGCCATAGGTGCTCCTCTTTAAGCAGGTAAGTATTTAACCATTTACCCAAGTTTCACCTCAAGTTCTCGTTAAGTTGTTTTCTCAAATTCTGTGTTTTCCTTTTACCAATGCCTGCTGCACCTTGTTCTTGTATGCAGGGCCAGATTTCTGGAAAGGTCACAAAGGCCTAGGTCTGGGTTGGCTGCAGACCAAAGGGTCGTGGAAGAGGAGTTCCTGCAAATGAAAAACAGTGGCTTTAAATGTGGAGCATCACATGGAAAAGGAAACAAGGTGCCTACAGGAACTGTATATGAAAGTGAAAGGCTATTATATGTTATACATGGAAGACATGGCTGCACATGAAATGGGAGTGAAGGTAATGCATTTGAATAGGAGCCACAATAATTTTGGCCAAAGAGCAAACAAGTATAAATCTGTCCTTGCTTGTATGACTTGATCTACAGTTTTAGACTCAAGCTACCCTGTGACTTCCTCCTATGTGACCTTCATTTGCTGACACTTGGGGCCATTTGACCTTCTTCTGCTTGATCTATAGCCGCACACTGCAACTGTCTCTTGAGACCTTGTTCTGTTTGAAATGCAGTTGACAACATTTTATATTGATTAACAATGCCTTTTATTTTGCTGTCCATCTCTCTTGCTCTGCCATCAAATTGTTCTTGATCATACCTCAACTTTTATCAGTCAGCATTCCAACATCCTCACCATCACTAGCTCTGAAATAACCTTAACAGGCATGCCAATTCTGTGTTTTAATTCACATAACTCCTAAAAAATATCTTATATGTGTCCATACTTTTTCTTTGTTATAAAAAATAAAAACCTAAAGCCAGAAAGTAAGTTGGGAAGAGTCAGTCTTTGTTAAATATTAACTTTTTTTGTTTGTTTTTTCAAACATGCTATTATGCTTCCTGAAGACTCAAAAACTGTGTACTAACTTCTCAAAGGTTATTTTCATTTCTTTGTTTCTCAGGGTGTATATAACTGGATTCATCAGAGGAGTGCCCAAAGTGTAAAAGATTGACAGCAACTTGTTAATGTTCACTAACTGTCCTCTTGGAAGACCATACGTGCAGATGAGAGTCCCATAAAACAGGGAGACAACGGTGAGATGGGAGCTACAGGTGGAGAAGGCTTTCTGCTTCCCGGTAGTGGATGGAATTTTCAAGATGGTTTTAATGACATAACTGTATGATATAATGATCAGTAGGAATGGTAAGAAAAGCACAGTTGTGCTAATCAAAGTCATTTCTACCTGAACCACGAAAGTATCGGAACAAGATAGTTTTAATAATGGCAAGGCATCGCAGAAGAAATGGTCGATGATATTCGGCCCACAAAATCTTAAACAAGCTATAGTTACTGTACTGGTCATCATAATAAAAATACTTAACAGCCAAGACGTGGTAGCCAGCTTTGTGCAGAATAACATGTTCATTATGGATGTATAATGTAAAGGGTTACAGATTGCCAAATACCGGTCGTAAGACATCACAGTAAGGAGAAGACACTCAAAACATTCCGTCACTGCAAAAATGTAATGCTGGAAAATGCAGCTGGTGAAGGACATTGTTTTGTGTTCGTGAAGAACTACATGAAGCAAGCACGGGGCGATGTCTGTGGTCAGCAAGATGTCCGATAAGGACAGTTGGGTGAGGAAGAAGTACATGGGAGTATGGAGGGTCTTGCCATAGAATATCAGCATGATGATTAAGAGGTTGCCACACAGTGTGAAGCTGAAGATAACAAGTAGGAGACTGAAGAGGAAAATGCTGATAGCTTTGGAGCTTTGGAATCCCAAGAGGATGACATCTCTGATCACGGTCTGGTTGTTTTCATACTTAAAATCAGGAGAAAAAAAGACACAAGGGATTTGTAATCTATGACACAGAAAAGAGACAGAACATTTATATTGCACGGGCAGCAGCTGCTTGTACGAGGGGAGAGGAGATCCGGAGTGGGAAGCTCGGAGCTGAAGCACAGGGCTGCACAGATCAGAGTGGTGGTGGTGATATAGTCAAATATTGGTATGATCACCAATATTCTACTATCAGGAATTCTATCATCAACCTTACTCTGCAGTCTTTTTAACAAGTGCTTTTATTGCATGTACTCCTCTGCTGACCCTAGCTTGTCCCCCAAGTAAATATAAAAATTCAGAAGACCTGACTACATGCTCTCCACCAACTTGGGCTTATTTGAATTTGCTTTTGAGCTCTCCTATAGGGGTCATCAATGATACATTCAGACAGCTCCTGCAAACCATGTACAGTTAGTCATTAGCGGTATTACCTGGATTAATGTTTGTGTGTTTGATGTCAAGGCAGCCATCCACAGATTGCTTTTCCCCTGTTTCCATGATTAGCTATCCAAGCTGGTAGGCTGATTTTAAGGAAATAAAGCATTTATTTATGTATACAGCGCTGTGATCTAGCGCAGCGCTGTATAGACAAGGTCCTTGTCACTCAACTGTCCCTCGGAGGGGCTCACAAGCTAATCCCTATCATAGACTGATGCCTATAATAGTACAATGTATGTACGGATCACAGTCTAGGGACAAATTAAAGGGGAAGGGGGAAATAAAAAAAAGATTTTTTTTTAAATATATACTTTTTTATTTATAAAAAAAATAAAATACAAATCAAAGCAGCAATCAGATACCACCAACAGAAAGTTCTGTTGCTGGAAAGAAAAAGAGGCAATATTCATTTAGGTGCTAAGTTTTATGGCCGTGCAATAATCCGTTAAAGCTGTGCAGTGCCTAAATAAAAAAAATTGCCTGGTCACTAGGGGGTGTAAGCCTGTGGTCCTCAAGAGGTAAAAGCAATGCATTGGAATTGCTACTACTGTGTTAATACAAATTTATATTTAAATTTTGCTTTATTTTATCATTGTTTTTTCTTCAAGTAAGTGTCAGATATGTATACAACTCTAGTCTTGGCTTACATGTTTTTTTTTCCCTTTAACATATTTCTTATGTATTTTAAGCACAAAGTAAAGTAGATGATTCTTAAAGAGGAACTCCAGTGAAAATAATGTAATAAAAAAGGGCTTCATTTTTACAATAATTATGTATAAATGATTTAGTCAGTGTTTGTCCATTGTAAAAGCTTTCTTCTCCCTGATTTACTTATATTTATCACATGGTGACATTTTTACTGCTGGCAGGTGATGCCACTGGAAGCAGCTGCTGCTTGCTTTTTTGACAGTTGGAAACAGCTGTAAACAGTTATTTCCCACAATGCAACAAGGTTCACAGGCAGAAAACTGCCAGGACCATGGTCCTTACAGTTTCCTGTGGGAGGGGTTTCACCACAATATCAGCCATACGGTGCCCCCTGATGATCCGTTTGTGAAAAGGAATAGATTTCTCATGTAAAATGGAGTATCAGCTACTGATTGGGATGACGTTCAATTCTTGGTCACAGTTTCTCTTTAAATCATACATTCTCTCCATCAAAATCTTCACCTTAAATAACTCATAAATCTCATAATGGTCATATCATTCCTTACACAGACATCTGTCAGTAGACACCTTAACCACTTAAGGACCGCGGTGCTAAACCCCCCTAGTGACCAGCCCATTTTTCACTTAATAGGCCACTGCAGCTTTAAGGCCTCGCTGCAGGGCCGCACAACTCAGCACACAAGTTATTCCCCCCCCTCCTTTTCTCCACATCAACAGAGCTCTTTGTTGGTGAGGTCTGATCGCTCCCCCGTGTTTATTTTTCTTTTAATAAATATTTTTATTCTTTTTTTTTAAATAAAGTTGTGTTTTTATTTCCTCCCAGTATAGCTCTGCGATCTAAGATCTTAGATCGCAGCACTGTACAGCCTAATTAGACATCGGTTTCACCGTCTAACAGTCTCCAAGCGGTGATCGCCGCTGGGAGACTCCAATCGGAGATGCACGTGCACCAGCGCGCGTGATCTCCTGCTAACCCCAAAGAAAACCATTCATGCCAATTGGCATGGAGTAGTCCTGGTGTAGTCCCAATTGGCGTGGAGCGGTCGGCAAGAGGTTAAATAATAGCAAAATACAACAAAACTGATTAAGGAGGATTTAATAAATTAAACATCTGTTTTAGGAACTTCCAACGACAAAAGCTATACTTTTACCCCCAGGCAATTGTTTAGTTTTCAGGCAAACAGCATTTCACTGAAACACCTGCCCTCAGACATACAGCTTTTATGTTATTTGAGAAGGGAGCTTTCTTTGGGATCAAATTATTTTTTATTATAATGTTATTATTTTTTTCTTGTTCAAACAAGCCACAACAAGCATTGTTCATTGTTATTAGTTTGATATTTAAGTGAGGTGTAAAATGGATTAGATGTCCAGACACAGGAACTAAATCCCATAATGGCTATACTTAAGTATTGATATGCGTCTTTAAAACAGGTTTATTAGAAGGACTGTGACACAGTGTGGGAGTTTTTTTTTCTTTTAAATCAAAACTGTGCAAAGAATAGGAACATACTACAGTAAGATCTTGACAGCATGGCTATAGGAGTGGGCATAGATGAGTTGTTAAGAAATGTTAAACCATGCATTTCAGTATTATAATGATCACAAAGCACCTTACACAGACATCTGTCATCAAACTCCTGAATACAATGGCACAACAGCACAACAGATTAGGGAATAGGATATCTAATCAGCTTTCCTTTTATCCATCGGTAGACAATTCTTTACTTTCAACGCAAACATCATTTCACAGACATCCACCTTCAGACAAACAGCCTTTGAGGGCCCTTTTCCACTAGCAGTCGCTAGCATTCGCGCTGAACGCTAGCGATTGCTGAATCGCAATTACCGGCGATTCCCCGACGTTCGCGGCCGCGATTTTGCTATGCTATGCACTGCATAGCAAAATCGCGGCAATTATCGCTCCGCCGCGCGTTCGCGTTCCCCGCAAAAACGAATTCCCATGTTAAAAAGCAAACCGTAGCGATTGTAAAATCGCTAGCGGTTTGCGTTTTTGCGATTCAGCCAGCGCAAACGCGCTGGTGGAAAAGGGCCCTAAAGGAATACTTAAGTCTGATAAAAAAAAATAATTTTACTCACCCGGGGCTCCCCTCAGCCCCCTGTAGCTGAACGATGCCCTCTGATGCACCTGGTCTCGCCGGCGGCCACTTTCGGTTTCGATGTCACCGGCTGACAAGCTGGGAACGCGGCTGGGAACGCGGCTGATTATCCGCGTCCCCGGCCGCAATAGCATTATAGAGGGCGCGAGGGCACCGTTCAGCTGCAGGGGGCTGAGGGGAGCCCCGGGTGAGTAAAAGTATTTTTTTTCATCAGACTTAAGTATCCCTTTAAAGCAGACCTGCATTCTTGCACAGATCAGAAGGAAAACAGAGAAATGCACCTTGTATGTATTTAGAGAGTTTAGCCTGTCTATTCCCCCCTTATCTGTGACTGATCACAACCGTAATTTGATCTCTCAGCTGTGTCAGCTTAGGAAGTTCAGCAGCCATGGCAGATGTATTGCATGGTTTGTATCAGTTGTAACAAACAAATGTTTTTTTTTAAAGGTGATTATGCTGTTGCATATCTTAAATAGCAGACAGGAAGTTTTGTTTTGAGGCATTTTTAAGAGGGAGCATTGTCTGTGATAAAATGATTTCTGTTGTTTACATAAGCTTAATAAGCTTCCATCAGTCTTATTTAATTATGTTGGTGAAGTGTGAAGCAGGCTGCATGTTTGGACACATAACAGAATCACATATTTCGATACATATCCAAATCAATAACTATGCTTACGGATTTGTAAGCTAATTTAAAATAAATTTAAAAAGATTATTATGATAAGAATTCTCTTTAACTACTTGCCGACCGTGTCACGCCAATGGGCGTGGATGCAGCAGCAGCCTCAGCACCGCCTAACACCAATTGGCCTAAGGTCCTTGGGGCCTGTTTTCAGGAGATCACACGCTGATGTGCACGCATTTCCGCTTGGTAGGCGGAGCTCTGCTCTGCCTTCAGCCTCCCAGCGGCAACCGGTGCTAGGAGACTGTTAATTGGCGAAACCGCTGTCTAATTAGCTTGTACAGCGCTGCGATCCACGGCAGTGCTGTTCTGGGGACAGCCGTGTGACACAGCTGTCCCCTCTGTGGGCTCAGAGGTGATCGGCTGTCATAGGCTGAAGCCTAAGACAGCCAATCACAGTGATTGGCTGGTGGGAGGAGGGAGGGAGGGACTAGTAGAAAAAAAATAGGAAATGTATTAGTAGAAAAAAAGAAATATATATATATATATATATATATATATATATATATATATATATATATATATATATGGAGGGGGTCAATCAGACCCCACCAACAGAAAGCTCTGTTGGTGGGGAGAAAGGGGGGGGGATCAGTTGTGTGCTGACATGTGCAGCCCTGCAGCAAGCCCTTAAAGCTGCAGTGGCCAATTTATTGAAAAATGGTTTGGTTTTTAGGGGGGTTTAACACTGTGGTCCTTAAGTGGTTAGCATGGTTAGTTTCTTATATCAATGCTATGCCAAGAATACTGACAGAATGAAGGTAGCCGAAAAAATTGAGGGTCATGCATTTTCTTGGTTGGACCAGTCAAACATTAGAGATAGCCCGAATGGTTCGCCGGCAAACAGGATCCCACAAACTTCTGTGGTTTGTGATCGCGGAGAACCGCAAACTTTTTCAGAAGTTTGATTCACCTCTATACTACATCACGAGCGTGGCTTTCCATGTGCAGTAGCACGGAGCCGGCCCCAACACAGAAACAGCACACACCCACGAGGAAGCGAGGCAAGGTCATTGACAGCTGTGACACAACACCCAGCAATGCAACTGTAGCTCAGGCTACATGCTATCACAGGCAATGTACTAAACCAGAAAGAAGTTTTTTTTGTGATCATACACCAATGACAGCAGATATGCACATTCAGTCACAATCAGGATCTGACTAGTTGAAAGTGGTGATGAGAGTCATACCAAAATGTACCACAAGATGGCAGCAACAAGAATGCCATCAACAGCTGATGAAAGATTTTGAATCAATCCAATCCAATGCTGCTCTGACTATCAGAGAATTCAAGAACTTCAAACTAGTTGCAAATGGACAAGACGCCCACTGCAATTGCTGCCAACACTCTGCAGTAGCATTGTATGCACCCGTGCAGGGAAGTCAGAATTGCCTGGCAGAAGCTGGCATATGGATCTATTTCTGTGGCCAGTGATTTGCTGCATCTAACTTACCCAGCCAGTAAACTGCCAATCAGATTAGGACAGTATATTTATTGAAAGGGTGATCAAGCACAATGTAGTACTTTGGTCAAGAGGCCATGAGATTCATGACTGGCTAAAAAACGTGTTCATTTAATTCTTGATCTGTGCTGAAATATTATAGAGATCGGATAAGACTAGATTGTTACCATTATAAACATATAAAGCAAAAAGTAATTATTACATTTCTGATTGGGGAGTGATTAATCGCTTACCAGATCAAGCAATTAGGGATCCATGTATCTTTATTCAGCTCTTAGAAAACTAAAAAAAACTTGACTTTATAATTTATTTAAAAGTCTAATATTTGAGGCAAGTGGCTACAGATCTAATGTGTCATGTTAGAAAATGACAAAGTTTGCTGAAAGGTAAGTGAAACAGAGTTTATGTGACTGCAATGCAGGTTCCTACAGCTGGAGAAGTGAGGTTTAACTGTCTGCATTACAACGAGTGCTGTTCTCCAAAAGAATTTGCACCTTGCTAGACCAAGGGATGCACACATTTTCTGTCTAATAGCAGATTAGTGTACGCATTCAAAACCTATGTTCTCCATGGTCTCCACTATTCCCTGGCCTCAGTAAATGGTTCCCAGCGGGCCACATACCCATATTTTGTGTGCTGATTGCTATGTTTGGGCCACTAAATCATTTACTGTCATTGAAGCTTTAGGGCTCGTTTCCACTATTGCGTTGCGAAATCGCTGCGGCAAAATTCGCATGCAGATGCGAATTTTGCATGCGCGTGCATGCGAATTTTTGTGCGAATTTGCATGAAAATTCGCATGGATGACGATGTATGCAAATTTAACCATGGCAATGCCGGTGTGCTTTTCCATTGATTTCAAATTCGCATGAAAATTCGCATACCAAAACAGCATGCATGTATTAAATACATTAACGGCGATTCGCATGCATTCCACTCGTAGGCGAATTCTGCGGCTCTTTTGTGTGTTTTTTCACCGCTGAAAAAAACGCACCTCAACGACGCTACAGTGGAAACAGGCCCATCCACTTGCATTACATGTGCGAATCTGCATGCGTTAAGACGCATGCGGATTCGCGATAGTGGAAACGAGCCCTCAAAGCAAATCTGAAATATCTTTAAAGAGACTCTAACTTAAAGCGGTTTAAAACCCTGACATAAAATTCAATGAAAACATGTTTTCCTACATTTTATATGCCATACGGATATCATATTTGCATTTGTGCATAAGTATTGTTATTCATTTAGAAGTTATAGGTTCCCAAAAGTACCGTTTTTTGCTTTGTGAGCTGACTTTGCATTTTATTGTTAACTGCTTTTATTCATTCATTCAGGCAGACATGGTTTGACTCTCTATGTCCAGCAGCTCCTGCACAGTCAGAGAATGTGTCACATTCTACACTTAATACATTTAAGTAAACACAAGATTACATTGTTTAACATTCAGATGCGGCGGCTCTGCTGGCAGGGGAGCTTCTAAAGCAGGCATGGGCAAACTTGGCCCTCCAGCTGTTACAGAACTTCAAGTCCCACAATGCCTTTTTGAGTCATGACTGTGGCTGTCAGACTCCTGCAATGCATTCTGGGACTCATAGTTCCTTAACAGCTGGAGGGCCAAGTTTGCCCATGCCTGTTCTAAAGCCTGTGATTAACCCTTTGAATGATATTCTAGTAAAAAAAAAATGCTGGTTGTATTTATTATGCTGTGAATATTCTATAAGAGCGAAGAAGAAATTCTGGGTTATATTCCACTTTAACAAAAAACCCTCTCGGGGATACTTACCTTGGGAGGGGGAAGACTCAGGGTCCCAATGAGGCTTCCCCAACCTCTGTAGACAGCAAGAATCCAGCTCTGGCTCCCCCGAATAACTCCGCCCCCCCACCCCCCCCGACAAGCTTGACCAGCTAGATGTATTTACCTCTCTGGGATCTAGTGCGGCTGCGCTGGATCCCAGAGAGGTAAATAAATGTAGCTGTTTCAGGTTTATTTTTTCATATTTTAAACCAGTTCTGTTCTTGCAAGATGGCTGCGGCGCTGGAACTGATTCTGGAGCATTGTGGTGAGCACACATTACCTGCACATTCTCTTGAGTTGTGCACAAGAGGGCATAAGCACTTTGTATGCCCAGTTGACAAATTAGACAGAATGATCACAGTGATCAAATCTGTTGAGGAACGTCTCACATTTAGCGAGGTCCTTGCAAAATCAGCAGCCAATTTTGCCATGTAGCACCATTAGGAGGGAGAAGTTATTTCATGTAAATGACCGTAAATAAAAGTAAAATGATGTTAGCTGTAGCGATTGGTGTCAGCACGCAGAGAGAATCTGATTATTGGCGATCTGCAGTATCGCCAAGAATGCAGATATATAACCGATTATTGGCGATCTGCAGAATCACCAATAATACGGATATATCGCTAACCTCTGGACACCAGCGAAGGAACACAATAAATACAGTAATATCACAAAAGTGTGGAAATATCTAGCTTGCCACACAGCCTGTCACCTATCACCCAGGATGAACTCTCCACAGTGAGGTACCACAGGAGGGTGAGATACTGTTGTGACCATTCTACCTTGATGTGTACAGGCTTTGTTATGATTGCCACAACAGGTCCACATGGCATAAGCTTTTCTATCGCTGTTCCTACCATTGTTGGCTTGCTGCCTGGGCTGGCCATTTAGCATCTGGCCGATACACACTGCTTTTGCAACTGCTACCTCTACCCTGGGCTTTGCATTGATTTCATCTTTGCCTATCATCTGCTACTGTTGCTTTTGGACACTTTTTTGCTTAAGGTTGAGCTCATTACACTATCTGGCCAGTGGATGTTAGTGGTGTGAGTGTGAGGTCTATGTGAGGAGGTGGCCATCTCATGGGTTTTTATTGGTTCTATTTAGATATGTTCATAATAAATATACAGTTTTATAAAGATTCATGGTGTTTACCCATCTTTTCACTGTTATGGAATAATCACTGTTAGCATCTGTCAACAATTTTTCCTCCTCCAAACCAATGTGTATATTTCATTTGGACAGATGCACAGTGTTTCTCGTTAGACGTTTGAGTTTAAGTCCCGCCCTCCCCGTGGAGTGGAATACCTGCTTTTACAGGTTATACTTGGGCCGTATTAGCCCGAGGGGGACGGTGGTGATACTCTTTGTTCCTTTTTAGGAGATAACATGTTACAGTGGAATGACACCCCCCTGGTAGGCCTATCGTGTCAAGTAAGGGTGCTTTCACTGAGAAAGTGAGCATCTACATTGATAGGCATTTACAATCCCATGTACAGGGTCTTCCCTCATACATCAAAGATACGACACAACTTTTACGGGTTTTGGATGGACTTGTGGTACCACCCGGGACTCTTCTCGTGTCCCTGGACGTGGAGGCCCTTTATACGAGCATCCCGCACGACAGAGGCAAGAGTCAAGAGAGTCAAGGCAGTAGCTACATTTTTGAGTGAACGTGCATGTACCGAAAAGGGACACAATGATTTCTTGCTGGGTCTTTTAAAACTGCTTCTTACAAACAACGTTTTTGTATTTGATGGGACCCATTACCTCCAGGTGCAGGGCGCAGCGATGGGCACTACATGTGCTCCGTCCTATGCAAATTTGTACCTGGGGGAGTGGGAGCGCACCGTGTTTGCAGACGAGGACTTGGAGATGTACCTGTGCCATGTTTTATCATGGCACAGGTACATCAATGACATCCTCGTTCTGTGGACTGGGACTGTCCTCGATTTGAATAATTTTGTTGCCAGACTTAATAATAATACTCGCAATCTAGCCTTTACTGTAACGTTTGACTGTGGGACGATCCCCTTCCTTGATATATGCATATCGAGTGATCCAATGGGTCACATTACTACTGACCTATATAGGAAGGAGACGGCGACAAACGCTTTGTTGCACGCCTCCAGTTTTCATCCGCCCCATACGATCATAGGGATTCCGAGTGGCCAATACATGAGAGTGAGACGGAATTGTTCGTCTGACGTGACATTTCAGTCCCAGGCCAACCAACTGCGAGCTAGGTTTCGCAGCAGAGGTTATCCCGATACAACATTACGACGGGCATTCAATAGGGTCAAGAAGAGGGATCGCTCCAGTCTTCTTGTTCAGCGTCGGGATCGTAAAACCCAATCACAAAAATCGGAATTACGATTTATAACCAAATATTGTGTTCAACACACCAAACTAAGACACATTTTACAGAAACATTGGTACTTGCTACTTAATGATCCAGCTATAGGTCATGTGTTCCCTGAACGCCCCGTCACATTCAGGAGGGCTACATCCCTCCGTGATACTCTAGTACAAAGTCATTTTGGGGGGGTCAATCCTAGACGTCACTGCATTGTGTTAGGTACCTACACCTGTGGTGGCTGCCCTTATTGTCAATTTATGAAAGTGGGGAGGACAGTTACGTTACCCAATGGCAAACCCTACACCTTGAAACATTATGTGAATTGTCAAACCGAGCTAGTGGTTTATTTATTGCTTTGCCCATGTGGCGCGTTTTACATAGGCAAGACGAAGAGGAATTTGTGGAGACGTATTTCTGAGCACATGCAAAATATTGGTAATAGGGAATCCTGCACCCCTATTGCCCTACATGTGAGACAGTGCCCCACATGTACCGGCAAGAAATTACGCTTTGTAGGATTAGATAGGATCCACGGTACCATACGAGGGGGCAACTTTGATCGCCTCCTCCTTCAGGGAGAAACTAGGTGGATCTTCGAGCTCCAGGCATGTCAGTCTCCAGGTTTAAACGAGGCCTTTAGTTATGCCTCGTTTTTACCTCTCTGACATGCACATGGTGACTGCTTTGATTATTTTTGCTGTGCTCCCTCCTTCCCACTTCTTCCTTCTCCCTCTTCTTTCCCCTCCCCCCCTTCCCCTACCCCTTTCCCACACCCCTCCTATCCCTTTTGCCCTTCTACCCCCCCCCCCTTCTTCTTTCTTCCTTCCTTTTACTTTTTTTCCTTTCCCCCCCCTTCCCCTCTCCTTCCCCTCTCCTCCCTGTGTACGGTGTTTAGCGGTCGCTCCGCTTCTGACATGATGTCTGAATCTGTACGGGACGATGTTGACAGTTGTTTTGTGTATGGCTCCATGAAATTATTGCCATGCACCGCTTTCTGGCGTCCTATGGTAATAGACGCTTGGAGCTACATTTTTTCTACTGTCCCCTTATCTCCTCATCGTAATAATATGTTTAGGCTTATATATGTATGTATAGGACAGGCTTAGCCTGTCTGCCGAGTTTACCTGGGGTGTATGAATGACACGTTGCTTGTATTGATACAAGAGAGGCACCGGAGTGTGGGGGCGTGGTAGTGTGGACGTCGGGACGCTGTGGCGAGAGCTTGCTTTCCACCAGCTCGCTCCGTTGGCCCGCAAGCGTCACTTCCAGTCCACACGCGCACTTCCGCTCAGCTCCGATTGGCCCTAGATGCGGATATGTACCCGCATGGTGGATACGCAGGCACGCCTTCTGATGACGCCGTGAGAACGGCGAAACATGTAAGGGCGCTGCCTGCATGAGACGCCATCTCCTCCCACGGACCTCCTCTGCACCCACCACCCACTTTCCATGACTGGGTGACCACGAGCACTGCCGGACCAGTACCTTGAGCCCACCAGGATTTGGCTGCAGTTCCCACGCAGTTCCCGTCCACATGGTCGCACGCTCGATCTGACTGATCCCTCAGCCATCTTTAGACACCGAATGGACACTTACAGCCCACATATCCTGGACATGGCGGACAGCAAGGGAGACTAGCTTGCCACACAGCCTGTCACCTATCACCCAGGATGAACTCTCCACAGTGAGGTACCGCAGGAGGGTGAGATACTGTCGTGACCATTCTACCTTGATGTGTACAAGCTTTTTATGATTGCCACAACAGGTCCACATGGCATAAGCTTTTCTATCGCTGTTCCTACCATTGTTGGCTTGCTGCCTGGGCTGGCCATTTAGCATCTGGCCTATACACACTGCTTCTGCAACTGCTACCTCTACCCTGGGCTTTGCATTGATTTCATCTTTGCCTATCATCTGCTACTGTCGCTTTTGGACACTTTTTTGCTTAAGGTTGAGCTCATTACACTATCTGGCCAGTGGATGTTAGTGGTGTGAGTGTGAGGTCTATGTGAGGAGGTGGCCATCTCATGGGTTTTTATTGGTTCTATTTAGATATGTTCATAATAAATATACAGTTTTATAAAGATTCATGGTGTTTACCCATCTTTTCACTGTTATGGAATAATCACTGTTAGCATCTGTCAACAATTTTTCCTCCTCCAAACCAATGTGTGGAAATATCCACCTCATGGCAATTCCTCAGAGGTGTGGCTACCTCTGAATGGGAACCCCGTGAGTGAGATCCTCTGACCAGGCAAAGTGAGGGATCTCGACCCCTAGCAGTAATCGTCTGCTTGGGGCAGGTGTCTCGGAGAGGCAAGCCTCAGAGATCACCCTCCAGTGGGAGACGTTCCACTGAAGGGAGGAAGGTCAGACAGGCAAAGGTTCGGCAACAGAGATGACGGCAGCAGTACAGGAGCGGAAGACAGAAGAGTAATCGGTAAACGGACAGAGGTCGGCAACAAGGATCAGATAGGCAAAGGTACAAGATCAGCAAGAGATAGAGTAGTCAGGGATAGCCAGAGTCAAAACACAGATCAATATACAATAATATTCCTAACTAAGGTGTGAAATCCTTAGTATCAACACCAGGGCACTGAGCTAAGGTCTGAGCGCTAACACAAGTGTATTCACGACAGCAGACAAGGAGCAACTGACAGCCAGCTCCTTTTATGCTGAGAGTCCCTCAGCTAATCCGTCCAGAAGCCCAGCCAATCCGGAACCCTCCTGATGTCAGCTGACAGGAGAGTCAGCTGACCCTCCTACGTAGGAGGTAAGAGTCCTGCCTCCTTGCGCGCGCGCGTGTGACCCTCTGCCTCAGTGTATTCGAGAGGCCAGGCCCCGAGTCCACGCGCGCCCGCATTCCAAAGTCCGCTGGCCGCATTGCGGGACCCGCCGCCGTGTTGCTAGTGGCGGCGGCGGTGTCCGCATCCATCTGTGCCCTGCTCAGTGCCGGCGGCTCCGTGAGCTGAACGGAAACCGCCGGCTGGGATGCGGAGGCCGCCGCCACGCTGCCCTGCGCGGCGGCGGCTCAGCTATTGTTTACAGTACCCCCCCTTTGAGGAGTGGACTCCGGACACTTCCTACACGGTTTCTCAGGATGTAATTGATGAAATTTCTTTCTCAACCTCACAGCGTGCATGCGATCCTCTGGAACCCAGAACCTTTCCTCCACACCGTACCCTTTCCAATGGACCAGATACTGCACTGAATTCTGCACCAGGTGAGAATCCAAGATCTTTTCAACTTCATACTCCGTCTGACCCTCTATTACCACAGGGGGGGGGGGGAGGAATCCACATACGCTGCCGGCTTCAGCAGTGAGACGTGGAATGATCTGCCACATCTCATGCTGACTGGAAGATCAATAACATAAGAGACATCATTGATCTTCTTGACCACTGGATAAGGCCCTATGAACCTGGGACCCAATTTGGTGGATGGTTGTCTGAGTGCCAAATGTCTGGTTGACACCCACACCTTGTCTCCTGGAGTAAAGTGCCATTCGACAGAGCGTCTTCTGTCGGCCTGTTTTTTTTGTCTCTGAAAGGCCACTCCCAAATTCTTCTTCACTTGTCCCCAAAGTTCCCTTAAAGTCCTCTGCCAATTCTCCAGGGCGGGAAGGGCGAGGAACACACCGGAAATGGGGAAAACTTAGGGGATTTTCCTGACACAACCTGAAAAGGGGACAACCCTGTTGATGCACTTTTCAGGTTGTTGTGTGCAAACTCCGCGAAGGGTAAAAACCTAACCCAATCGGTTTGTGCATCCGCTACATAGCATCTCAGGAACTGCTCCAGAGCTTGATTAACCCTCTCGGTCTGCCCATTAGTCTGTGGGTGATACCCTGATGAAATTACAGGTTCATCCCCAACGTATGGCAAAAGGCCCTCCAGAATTTCGATACAAATTGGACTCCTCTATCTGAAAACACATAGTACGGGATACCATGTAACCGGAAGATGTGTTGTATGAAGAGGTCAGCCAATTCCTGGACTGAGGGAAATCCTTTGAGTGGAACAAAGTGTGCCATTTTACTGAACCTGTCTACGATTACCCAATTGACTGTCATGCCCTCGGACCTGGGGAGCTCGCCAATGAAGTCCATGGAAAGATGGGTCCACGGTTCATTTGGCACTGGCAGAGATTGTAGGGTGCCCACTGGAGCCAGTCAGGAAGGCTTACTCCTGGCGCAGACAACACACTTCCTCACAAATTCCTTACAATCTGAGGCCAATGAAGGCCACCACACACACCTAGTGAGCAGATCCAGAGTGCGAGTGACCCCTGGGTGACCTGCGTTCTTATGGAAATGGAATAACTGCATGATCTGTAATCGGAAAGGAAGTGGCACGAAGAGAACCCCTTCCGGTTTCCCTTCCGGGGTATCTAACTGGTAAGTAGCTAGTGTAGCTGCCCAATCCTCCCAGGTGTCCACATCAGCTAAGACCACCTTTGAGGGTAGGATACCCTCTGGCGATGTCGACTGAGTAGTCTCAGGCTCAAAACATCTCGAAAGAGCATCTGCCTTGACGTTTTTAGAACCTGGAGTGTACGTGATCACGAATCTGAAGCGAGAAAAGAACAAGGACCAACGGGCCTCTCTGGGGGTAAATCTCTTTGCTCCCTCAATGTACTCCAGGTTCTTATGGTCTGTATATACAACAATAGTATGCTCTGCCCCCTCCAACCAATGACGCCACTCCTGAAAGGCCAACTTGATGGCAAGAAGCTCCCTGTTACCCACATCGTAGTTTCTTTCAGCTGGGGAAAATTTACGTGAGAAGTAGGCACAGGGGTGGGTCTTGCCCCGTAAACCCGAACGTTGAGACAGGACCGCCCCAACCCCAACTTCCGAGGCATCCACCTCCACTATGAAGGGAAGGGTGACATCGACCTGTCTTAATATAGGTTCAGAGCAAAACAATTTCTTTAGGATGTCGAAGGCTGACTGAGCCTCCGGTGACCAGTGGTATGGATCAGCCCCTTTCTTGGTGAGGCCAGTCAGAGGCGCTACTACCGAAGAGAATCCCTTGATAAATCTCCGGTAGTAGTTGGCAAAACCAAGAAACCTTTGAAGTGCCTTCAAACCTACCGGTTGTGGCCACTCTAAGACAGCCGTAACCTTTTCTGGATCCATAGAGAGACCCGAAGTAGAAATAATGTACCCCAGAAAAGGAATCTGAGTGACCTCAAAGAGGCACTTCTCTAGCTTTGCATACAGTGAATTCTCCCTCAACTTCTTCAAACCATACTTCACATGTTCACGATGCTTTTCAAGGTTTGTAGAGAAGATCAGTATATTGTCAAGGTAAACCAAGACAAACCTCCCCAACACCTCCCTGAATACCTCATTTATCAACTCCTGGAAGATGGCCGGGGCATTACATAACCCAAAAGGCATAGCGAGGTACTCGTAATGCCCGTCGGGCGTATTGAAGGCCGTCTTCCACTCGTCGCCATCCCTGATGCGCACTAGGTTGTAAGCCCCACTTAAGTCTAATTTTGAAAAAATACTGGCGTTGGTGATCTGGGCAAAGAGATCGTCAATTAAAGGCAACGGATAGCGATTTTTGATGGTGATCTTGTTTAGACCTCGGTAGTCAATGCAAGGTCTGAGACCACCATCTTTTTTTTGGACAAAGAAAAAACCTGCCCCGGCCGGTGACCAGGAAGGACGGTTTAATCCTTTTGCCAGGTTGTCCTTAATGTATTCCCGCATTGCCAGCTTCTCTGGTCCTGACAAATTATAGAGATGACCTCTGGGGGGCATACAACCAGATCTTAAATCAATAGGGCAGTTGAAACTCCGATGTGGTGGGAGTTTATCGGCTGACCTGGGACAGAAGACATCCGCAAACTCAGCGTACTGCGCTGGTACCCCTTTAACCTCTATCTTGGCAGCACAACAGGCAATCTTCCCCAAACAATGATTTCGGAAGTAAGGTGACCAACTGAGCAGCTGACCTGATGCCCAGTCTATCTGTGGGGAGTGAAGCTGTAACCAGGGCATACCGAGGATTACGGTGGAGGTTGCCATGCGCAAAACAAGAAACTGTAAACACTCTTTGCGTAAAACCCCAATCGTGCATGATAACCCGGGTGTCTGAGAAAGAGGTTGTCTGCACTGTAAAGGAGAGTCATCCACTGCGGTAACGACTACTTGTCTGTCTAAACGTTGTAAAGGAACACCCAGCCCCTTTACAAACTCGTAGTCAATAAAATTAGCCGCAGACCCAGAATCTATGAAAGCCTCCGTGCAAACAGTCAAATTCCCCCAAGAAATGGAACACGGGAGAAGTAACCGATTATTCTGATTGAGAGGTAAGCTCTGTGCGTCTAGGGTATTACCTCTAACTACACCTAGACAGCAGCGTTTCCCGATTTCTTGGGGCAATTTTGAGCAATATGGCCTTCCTCTGCGCAATATAGACAAAGTCTTTCAGCCCTTCTGGGATCTTTCTCGGCCCGAGTCAACCGAGAATGTCCGATTTGCATCGGTTCATCAGTGGGGGGGAGGGGGGGGTTGGTGATGAGTATGCAAAAGAGTGAGTCCTCACTGCATTCTTGCCCCTCGACTGACACTGATAGCGTAACCTGCAGTCCGCCCGAATTGCCTAGGAAATGGCGTCATCGACGGACTTTGGTTCAGGATGCCCTAACATTAGTTCGGAGACCGCGTTTGATAGGCCTGACAGAAAACAGTCTAATAGGGCGTAAGACCCCCACCTGGACGACACAGCCCACTTTCGGAACTCGGCCGCATAAACCTCGACCGTGTCTCGACCCTGCCTGAGAGTCTTGAGCTTCCTCTCGGCAGTGATCGAAGCATCTGGATCATCATAAATTATGGCCATTGCTTTGAAAAATTCCTCAACTGTCGTCAGTGCCGTATCCTCGAGTGAAAGACCATATGCCCAGGTTCGTGAGTCCCCGGAGAGTAAGGTCTTAATAAAGGTTACCCTTTGCTGCTCGGAACCGGACTGAGTAGGCCGTAACTCGAAATAGGATAAAACCCGGTTGCGGAAATTCTGGAAGTCAGATCTTTGCCCTGAAAACTTTTCGGGCACTGGCATACGAAGATCTGTGACCGGAGGGGATTGCACTGTGGCCACAGTCGTCTGCAAGACCCGTACAGACCCAGCCAATTGATTGATCTGAGTCTGTTGTGAATTAACCACCTCAATGAGGTTATTAAGTGAGGTGGCTAGAGTCTCAATCTGACTGCGTAGTGCTTCCATGCTAGTGGTCTGCTGTTCTGTAACGATTGGTGTCAGCACGCAGAGAGAATCTGATTATTGGCGATCTGCAGTATCGCCAAGAATGCAGATATATAACCGATTATTGGCGATCTGCAGAATCACTGATAATACGGATATATCGCTAACCTCTGGACACCAGCAAAGGAACACAATAGATACAGTAATATCACAAAAGTGTGGAAATATCCACCTCACGGCAATTCCTCAGAGGTGTGGCTACCTCTGAATGGGAACTCCGTGAGTGAGATCCTCTGACCAGGCAAAGTGAGGAATCTCGACCCCTAGCAGTAATCGTCTGCTTGGGGCAGGTGTCTCGGAGAAACAAGCCTCAAAGATCACCCTCCAGTGGGAAACGTTCCACTGAAGGGAGGAAGGTCAGACAGGCAAAGGTTTGGCAACAGAGATGACGGCAGCAGTAGAGGAGCGGAAGACAGAAGAGTAATCGGTAAACGGACAGAGGTCGGCAACAAGGATCAGATAGGCAAAGGTACAAAACCAGCAAGAGATAGAGTAGTCAGGGATAGCCAGAGTCAAAACACAGATCAATATACAATAATATTCCTAACTAAGGTGTGAAATCCTTAGTATCAACACCAGGGCACTGAGCTAAGGTCTGAGCGCTAACACAAGTGTATTCACGACAGCAGACAAGGAGCAACTGACAGCCAGCTCCTTTTATGCTGAGAGTCCCTCAGCTAATCCGTCCAGAAGCCCAGCCAATCCGGAACCCTCCTGATGTCAGCTGACAGGAGAGTCAGCTGACCCTCCTACGTAGGAGGTAAGAGTCCTGCCTGCTTGCGCGCGCGCGTGTGACCCTCTGCCTCAGTGTATTCGAGAGGCCAGGCCCCGAGTCCACGCGCGCCCGCGTTCCAAAGTCCGCTGGCCGCATTGCGGGTCCGGCCGCCGTGTTGCTAGTGGCGGCGGCGGTGTCCGCATCCATCTGCGCCCTGCTCAGTGCCGGCGGCTCCGTGAGCTGAACGGAAACCGCTGGCTGGGATGCAGAGGCCGCCGCCACGCTGCCCTGCGCGGCGGCGGCTCCGCTATTGTTTACATTAGCACAATTTTTTAATCTATTTTAGCCATTAATAATAGTCAATAGACATGATTTGTTGCTTGTTTTTCTTCATTGTATGATCTTCTGATTTGATTGAATGTGTCAGTTTTGCAAAACACGCAATATTCTTGGAGACTAATCAGAAGTTTGACGGAAATCTCACAAAACGGCCAATGCCAATTTTCCTCATCCATATCTATAATACTTCTTTATTAAATAATATTTAGTATTTTATGTAGAGTGAGTAGTGATATGCATAGAATACTGAGGATTTCTGTGAAAGTAGTTGAATAAAAACAACATATGAAAATTAGCTTTTCAGATGGTGATGCTATACTGCAATAACATAATTCAAAGCAGCAGGAGCAGCCATACTATCTTAAGAAAAAAAAAATACATATATAAGTAGATAAATACTTGTTTTACTTACATAACATATTCATTGTAATCTTCATGTTTTAATTTCAATAAATCTTACATAGTAAATAGAGAGAAACACAGGCATTTTCCATCTTTACTGCCTCTGACTGAAGTAAATCCTGATGCATTTTCGTACCTTTCTCTTTTTTTTTCTCCTAGACACTGCACTGTCATATCTAGCTTGATTTGTAAACACATGTAAGCACAACATAGATCGTATTTCAGCAGCTTTTGCCTCAGCCTTTTGGTCACACTGAACTGCCCTCAGCCAATCACTGAGGAGCAGGAATGTGGGAGGGTAGATAACAAGGTTCCCTCTCCTCGGCAATGTTCTAAGTAAAGCCAAGCTGAATGAGATAAGATTTATTACAGCAGGCACATTTATGATTAAAAGGAGGTGGAGGAAAAGCGGGTTGGCACTATGGAGATAGCAAGAGTGCTTAGGTAGTCATACAGGTGCCCCTATGTCAGCTTAAAGATGCGTGCTCTGGTATACACAGGTTTGGCAGAGTGGCAGAGAAATGAAAAAGCGGAGGGAACCGGCACTGCAAAATAGCTGATGGTTTATTTCTCAGACGTGGATAAAACACATACAAAAAGTACAAAACGTTGCTGGCTGGCAGACGTAGATGCGCAGACGTGCGTGAAACGGCCGTCAGGCTTAAACCACCAGCACCCACCGCACCACCAGGTACCCCACCTTTGTTTGAATTCATCCATTGTGCCAGCCAGCAACGTTTTGTACTTTTTGTATGTGTTTTATCCACGTCTGAGAAATAAACCATCAGCTATTTTGCAGTGCCGGTTCCCTCCGCTTTTTCATTTCTCTGCCACATTTATGATTATATTGGAATGCCTGCAATGCAGGGCCAGGTTGCAGGCTGCGTAATAATAAACACAGAGCATGGGTAAATAGAATTTGGTTTTATGGCTGGCAATTCTGCTTTGATAAATCCTAGTGATGATGTGTAATATAATATGAACAAATGAATGGTAATATAATGTAGGAAAGAAACAGTTTAATGTAAATCTCCTTTGCAAAAGTGCTCAGCATAATCTATGCAATACCAGTTCCTACTTACATGGGGTAAATGCTACAGGTTAACCACTGAAGTACCAGCGGTCTCTGCCCCTTAAGGACCAGAGACCGCTGGTACAATAACAACGGAATACCGATGAATCGCCACACATACCCGCTGCAACCACCATCACCGCTGCACGCCGGGGTCCTCAGGACATGTGAGCCAGTCAGGAGCTGCTTTCATTGGCACCTGACCGTGTCTATTACTGTAAACCAATGGGAGTTGCTTACATTGATAGACATGGCCAGTAGCCAATGAAATCGGCTCCTGACTGGCTCACAGGGCTCTGTCGTCATAGAGACAGGCAGAGCAAGTGAGCTGCGACGGGACACAGCGGAGAGTCAGCGGTGAGATCGGCAGGAGCGACGAAAATGGCGGATGCGCGCTGCGGGCGGTGATTGAAATCTACGCCCTGGCAGCCAGGTAGCCACCAAAACAGGGCATAGATTTCAATCAGCTTGCCCCTAAGGTAGTTAACATAATAAATCATAAAACTCAAAGACATAGAAAATCGAGCAAAAGTCAATGTATTCAGTAATTCAACTAATATATGAAATTGACTAATTTTATGCAAAGCAAGATATTTCAAGCCTTTATTTGTTATAATTTTGATCATTATGGCTTACAGCTTATGAGAACCCCAAAATCAAGATCTCAGACCAATATAATATCGTGCAAAAGTCAATATATTTCAGTAAGTTAACTTAAAGGGACTCCGAGCAGTGCAGAAACTATGGAAAGATGCATATCATTTTAAAGCTCTCTTTCTCCTCTTTCCAATGATATATAAACCGCCGCCCTACACCTTTTAGTTTTCGCTATTTTCGCGATTGAAATTGCCGCGGCCGCGATTTCAATCGCGAAAATAGAGAAAACTAAAAGGTGTAGGGTGACGATTTAGGTGTCGCCAGAAAGAGGAGAAAGAGAGCTTTAAAATGATATCCATATTTCCATAGTTATATTGTATTACACAGGTCAGCAGCTCCATTCAGCAGAAAAAGTCGCCCTGTGTAATACAATGTAACTATGGAAAGATGGATATCATTTTAAAGCTCTCTTTCTCCTCTTTCTGGCGACACCTAAATCATCACCCTACACCTTTTAGTTGTCTCTATTTTCACGATTGAAATCGCGGCCGCGACAATTTCAATCGCAAAAATAGCGAAAACTAAAAGGCGTAGGGCGGCGGTTTATATAGCATTGGAAAGAGGAGAAAGAGAGCTTTAAAATGATATGCATCTTTCCATAGTTTCTGCACTGCTCGGAGTCCCTTTATAAGGTGAAACTTATATATGAAATATAAACCCTTGGCAGGAGTTTTGGGTGAATTAGCTGATTAGTGTCTGACACTTTGAGCTGAGAATATCAAACATTGTCCCAATGTTCTAATGGTGTGAGATTTTGATGTTGGGGTTCTCATCAGCTGTAAGCCATAATCCTATATAATAATAGGCAACTGTTCCTGCGGAGGCAGACCGAGCCCATTTTTAAACGGGCTAAGGTCACTAGTCATCATTATAACAAATAAAGGCTTGAAAAATCTTGCTTTGCATGTAATCAATTTCATATACTGTATTAGTTTCACTGAATTAATGAAATAAATGAACTTTTGCATGATATTCAAATTTTTTGCGTTTCACCTGTATTTATTGAAAAGGTTTTGATGGGGTGAATTTATGATATGAGAATTATCCACTAGAGCAAGCTCGGGGTTACTGTTTTTGACACTTAAAGGGAACCAGAGACGAAGCACCCGCATGTATTTTACCATATATATCAGTGGGAACATTAGAGAAAACACCCACTTTGCGTTCTGTTTCATTCTGCACTGCACAGCTTGCTTCTAATCAGCCCTGATAAAATCCCCTACTGAGCATTCAGTCTAGCTTTGCTCGTGAATATTTATAGCACAGTCTGTGTTTTCTCCTGTCTTTTCAATTCCAAGCCTGTCCCCAGCTGGCTCTGCTCAGGAATCATTATAGCTGAGTTATTATAGCAAAGCCAGACTGAATGCTCAGTCAGGGATTTTAACAGGGCTCATTAGAAGCAGGCTGTGCAGTGCAGAATGAAACAGAAAGCAGGGTAGGTGTTTTCTCTAATGTTCCCACTGATCTGTATGGTAAAATACATGAGGGTGCTTCGTCTCTGGTTCTCTTTAAAAGTAGCTTGAGATACACTTGGGAACACCCCTAGGGGAGGTTAGTGGTATTGTCCCAGGTCATATAAAATATAAATGAGATCAGATGCATCCCATACTCCTATATCCATCATCTTGTTGATACAATCTTCACTTCAATAGAGGGATGGCAATGAAAGCAGAGATTCGGTGTACAAATGTAGAAGAAGTTTTGAAGTGCATGCTGCAAGCAAGAATTAAAACACATTGCAGCTAGTTTACTATTAGTATAGGTACAATGCAACAGACCACAAATAATATACGGAAGATTTACACACCTAAAATGGAGCAAAATTTGCAAAGTAATTCATTATTGATTATGGACTCATTTGAGGCATTTTACGAAAATTTAACAAACACTAAAACATGTATCTTCACTTTCATCTTTGAAAAAAAATACACTGCATATTACAGTTACATTACAGTCTATTTTATTTATAATTTTATGTTACAGAAAAAAATCTTTCAAGTCCTATCTGTAAAAAGTTAGGTCAGGCTTAGGCAAGGCAAAGGAAAAGGAACACAATGGTAAAATATTCTTCAGAAAATCTTTGCAAAACTTATACTTGCTTTATGAGAATTTTTATTTTCCACCAATGCTACATATTATGTATCTATTCATTTAATATTAGCATAAAAAAAGCAGCTTTAAAATATATTTCTGTAATTTTCTTTTCCTTAAATGTAAAAATAAAATAGATATACCAGTACCCACATGCAGCAGGGCATAATCAGACTCCATATTTGCCTCTTGCTCACATCGTATTTTAGTGAGAAGATCATGTAATGTTAGTGTAATGGCTTATATAGAGAACATATTTGTATTTATAATATCTGCTGAGAAGATACTCTTTAGGGATCCATTAGTATAGTACGCAGTGGGATATAATGACAACTGGGATTTTATTGTTAAAGAAATCTAAGGAATGCTAATTTGATGTATTATAATAATAATTCAGTAGGAGACAGGTTACAGCGCACCAAGTGCCATGATGAGGCTGCAAAACATATGAAGAATACTGCTGTGTACTTTGTTTTTAATGTAAATCTATATAAGAGGGCCCTTTTTATGAAGGTCGGAGGGGAGCAAGGGAAAGATGCAAATGCCTTTAAAGTGGGTAGCATGGTGGCGTAGTGATTAGCACTCTTGCCTTGCAGCGCTGGGTCCCCGGTTCAAACGGCAGCCAGGGCACTATGTGCACAGAGTTTGTATGTTGTGTCTGTGTGGGTTTTCTCTGGGCACTCTGGTTTCCCTCCCACATCCCAAAAACATACAGATGAGTTAATTGGCTTCCCCTAAATTGGCCCTAGACTATTATACATACACTACACGATACATACAGTGGCTTGCAAAAGTATTCGGCCCCTTTGAAGTTTTCCACATTTTGACATATTACTGCCACAAACATGAATCAAATTTATTGGAATTCCACATGAAAGACCAACACAAAGTGGTGTTCACATGAGAAGTGGAACGAAACTCATACATCATTCCAAACATTTTTTACAAATAAATAACTGCAAAGTGGTGTGTGCATAATTATTTGGCCCCCTTTGATCTGAGTGCAGTCAGTTGCCTATAGACATTGCCTGATGAGTGCTAATGACTAAATAGAGTGCACCTGTGTGTAATGTCAGTACAAATACAGCTGCTCTGTGAGGGCCTCAGAGGTTGTCTAAGAGAATATTGGGAGCAACAACACCGTAAAGTCCAAAGAACACACAAGACAGGTCAGGGATCAAGTTATTGAGAAATTTAAAGCAGGCTTAGGCTACAAAAATATTTACAAAACCTTGAACATCCCACGGAGCACTGTTCAAGCGATCATTCAGAAATGGAAGGAGTATGGCACAACTGTAAACCTACCAAGACAAGGCCATCCACCTAAACTCACAGGCCGAACAAGGAGAGTGCTGATCAGAAATGCAGTCAAGAGGCCCATGATGACTCTGGACGAGCTGCAGAGATCTACAGCTCAGGTGGGGGAATCTGTCCATAGGACAACTATTAGTCATGCACGGTACAAAATTGGCATTTATGGAAGAGTGGCAAGAAGAAAGGCATTGTTAACAGAAAGCATAAGAAGTCCCGTTTGCAGTTTGCCACAAGCCATGTGGGGGACACAGCAACCATGTGGAAGAAGGTGTTCTGGTCAGATGAGACCAAAATGGAACTTTTTGGCCAAAATGCAAAACGCTATGTGTGGCGGAAAACTAACACTGCACATCACTCTGAACACACCATCCCGACTGTCAAATATGGTGGGGCAGCATCATGCTCGGGGGGTGCATCTCTTCAGCAGGGACAGGGAAGCTGGTCAGAGTTGATGGGAAGATGGATGGAGCCAAATACAGGGCAATCTTGGAAGAAAACTTCTCGGAGGCTGCAAAAGACTTGAGACTGGGGCGGAGGTTCACCTTCCAGCAGGACAATGACCCTAAACATAAAGCCAGGGCAACAATGGAATGGTTTAAAACAAAACATATCCATGTGTTAGAATGGCCCAGTCAAAGTCCAGATCTAAATCCAATTGAGAATCTGTGGCAAGATCTGAAAACTGCTGTTCACAAACGCTGTCCATCTAATCTGACTGGGCTGGAGCTGTTTTGCAAAGAGGAATGGGCAAGGATTTCAGTCTCTAGATGTGCAAAGCTGGTAGAGACATACCCTAAAAGACTGGCAGCTGTAATTGCAGCAAAAGGTGATTCTACAAAGTATTGACTCAGGGGGACGAATAATTACGCACACCCCACTTTGCAGTTATTGATTTGTAAAAAATGTTTGGAATGATGTATGATTTTCGATCCACTTCTCACATGTACACCACTTTGTATTGGTCTTTCACATGGAATTCCAATAAAATTGATGCATGTTTGTGGCAGTAATGAGATAAAATGTGGAAAACTTCAAAGGGGCCGAATACTTTTGCAACCCACTGTACATAGACATGTGACTATGGTAGGGATTAGAGTGTGAGCCTCTCTGAGGGACAGTTAGTGAAAAGACAATATATTATTATTATTTAGTATTTATATAGCACTGACATCTTCTGCAGCACTGTACAGAGTATATATAGTCTTGTCACTAACTGTCCCTCAGAGGGGCTCACAATCTAATCCCTACCATAGTCATATGTCTATATCGTAGTCTAGGGCAATATTTTTTTTTTTTTTTTGAGGAAGCCAATTAACCTATTTGTATGTTTTTGGGGATGTGGGAGGAAACCAGAGTACCTGGAGGAAACCCACACAGACACAGGGAGAACATACAAACTCCTTGCAGATGTTGACCTGGCTGGGACTCGAACCAGGGATCCAGCGCTTGCAAGGCAAGAGTGCTAACCACTACGCCACCATGCTCTGCACAGCTCTGTGGAAGATGATGACACTATATAATTACTTTTTTTTTTTTTTTAAAGTGATGATAGTAGTAAAAATGTTTCTGTACCATGTTAGCCAGATAAATTATGTAGGTAGAAAAAACAAAGTCTTGTAAAAGTATTACTTTTTAAAGGTATTACTTTTACAAGACTGTTTTTTTCTACCTACATAATTTTTTTTTTTTTAAGAAATCCAGTGGTTTTATATGATATTCAACGTTTACAAAGTAGATTTACAATGATACTGAAGGAAAAAATCTGATTCTTCGCTATAGAGAGGGTAGGCTCTGGATCCTATTAAGGCCCTCCCTGCCCGTTGTTCCAGCACTGTCACCCCTATTAAAGCTATTTGTTCAACTGGTTGAATACACTTTCATAAGCCCGTGGAAAGCTTTGAGAGCACTTATGTCTCCAAGTGCTCCCGAAGATGGGTGGCTCTGTACTGCGCATGTGTAAGCGTGCTTGAGTGCACACTTGCACATGTTTTAAACGGAGTCGCCTTCCTTCGGGAGCACTCGGGGTCAAGGCAAGCCTTCAAAGGGCTCACAGAGGTAGCGTAACTTTCAATTAGAAACAGCACTGGAACAAGGAGACTATGAGGGGGAAGGGAGGGCTCAATAGGATTGTGATGCAAATATTGTTTACTGAATTTCTATCATCTAAATCTGAAATATTTTAACCCGTTTCAAGATGGCTGCTACAAGCACATAGCAGCTCTTTGTTTGAAAACCAGTTTAAAACTGTTAGAGACAGCTCATCAAAGTGTAGTTTCCATGTGGCTAGACTATACAGAAAGTACAAATCATATCTCCCTCTAGCCAATCACAAAGCAGGGAAGGAGTGGGATTTTAGGATGTTTTATAAGGCTCTGCACATTGTTCTCTGCTCTCTCTTACTGCTGGACCCGATGGTTTGAACACAGAGGTCAATGGACTGCTGCTGGAGCTTTGGAGTTTTCTCTATTTGTTTTCAACAAAGAAAAATGTGTGCATCAACCAAGTAGAACCTGATAAATATGGCTTTGCAAATTTGGCCTAATTGGCTAATCATGAGACATCGCTCATGCAAATATGCATTTGCTTTCGCATGCCAAAATATGCAGGGTCTAAAACTAATACCGCAAAGCGGTTGTCCTGCGGGGATTCGTTCATGCTACATTAGCACTATCCAGGAGCACCACAGGGAGGCTCCCCAATGCCCCCAAACAACTGGGGGGCCGCGGGGGCCCCAAGCTCTCTCACTGCCTGGAACCCACACTGCGGCATCCGGGAGGGGGAGGCTGGGAGGTGCAGGCGACCCCCCCAGCAAGGCCAGTGCCTGGAAGGGCCGCCCGCACCCACCTCCCAAAATTAAAATCAGGCACTTACCTTAACTTTGGCATGAGAAAGCAAATGCATATTTACATGAGCTATGTCTCGGGAGTAGCCAATTAGGCCAAATTTGCAAAGACAGATTTGTCAGGTGTTACTTGGTTTGATGCACACATAAAATCTCTATAAAGTGTAGTGTTTCCTCTATTTGACCTGACCATGCTGATTGATGAAGACAATAGACATTGGAAACTGGTCTAATCTGACCCAAAGCTAAGTGTACTTTAACGTTTTATATATATATATATATATATATATATATATATAGCATAGCGCATGTGATAGAACTATATATATATATATATATATATATATATATATATTTGTAGTACAATTTAGCCTGAATGTATGTATTTGTATGTTATGATTAAAGTCCCAATACTGTCATTTTCATATTCCAACACTGCTTTACACAGTATATACAGTCTTGTTACTAACTGTTCCTCACAGGGGCTCACAATCTGATTCCTACTATAGCCATATGCCCATCATAGTCCAGGGCCAATTTTAGGAGGAAGCCAATTAAAGGAATACTATCGATACCCAAGTGTTCTAAAATGACAGTGTGCAAATAATGTCTAAGTAGCTGTGTAAACATTTTCCTACTTTTCATGTTAAATATCAGAGGCAAAAACTGTAATTTATTGAGGGTAGGATTTAGCTATATTGGGACAAATCAATTGCAGAAGGGGTGTCTGCTTCAGTGCACAGCCAGAGTTGCATATCAGACTACAGAAAGCAAATATCAAACATATCAAACTCTGAAAGCAAAAACAGTATGAAAAGCTGTGACAATTAGTTACATTTCCTCTGCTCTCCTCAGACACATCAGTCAGAAACAGAGCTCCCAACAGCTGCAGCTCCTGTGTCCTGTCTCTCTCTGTCACACACAGAGCTACACATAGAGTTAACTGATCAAGTGTGAGGGGAATTTCCCCTCTCCTCATGGCTCAGTCAGCCGTCAGTTTTGGCGTCAGTAAAGATTGAATGTATTTTACTAACAGTAAACAAAGAAGTTGCTACTAAAATTTATACACCAGTACTTAGCAGCACTTCCCAAACAATTCCTGTGTCAATTGAAAAAAATATGTGAATCGATAGTATTCCTTTAACTTATCCTTATGATTTTGGGATGTGGGAGTGTCTGAAGGAAACGTGTGCAGACACGGGGAGAACATACCTTGCAGATATAAGAATTGATTCACAAAGCTGTGGTAACTGTTATCACTGCTGTGAAAAAGTGCTTTGCGTGCATTTTAGCACGTTTTCATGCAAAAAACGGTTATCAAGCGCAAAAATTCACGTTCGTGCGCTAACGCACATTTTTGCGGGTTAATGTTTGCGTTAATGCGTTATTTTTGAGCGCGATAACCGTTTTTTCCGCTAAATTTCGTGCAAAGCACTTTTCACAGCCTGACAACTGTTATCACTGCTTTGTGAATCAAGCCCATTGCCTTGCCTGGGGATTTTAATCCGGGGACCCAGTGCAGCAAGGCAAGAGGGCTTTCCACTTCATCATCACTGTGCTGCCCAATATCAGTGTCTGTGTCAATCAGAGGTTGAGGTGGAGGACTGAAGGAGTCAGAGGAGTTGAGCCAAGAGCATTAATCAGAAATCGCAAGAGTATGTAAGACAGAGTTGCTATTCAGGGGATGGGTGTGGGGTTGAAGGATCAAGCAAGACAAAGTACACAATAGATTAGCAAGTCTAAGCAGGTACAGAGCTGTTTCAATTTTATGTGAAAAAAGAGCTTGGCTGGATAGCGAAATCTGATAATGATAAACATTGTTGTCAAACTTTTTAACGATAAATATCATTGTTAAAACAGACTGGAAATAATAACCCAAAAAATATTAACATTAAAAATCATTACGTAACCCTAGTCTTACACAAAACCCTCCCCTTGTAGTGCCTAAAACGAACCACTCCCCTTGTGGCACCTAACCCTAATTACCCCCTGGTGGTGCCTAACCTTAATCACCCGCCCCCCCCCCCCCCCCCCGTGGTGCCTAACCCTAACCACCCCCCCTAATGTTGCCTAAAACTAACCACCGTCCGGGTGATGCCTAACACTAACCACTCCCCCAGTGTTGCCTAACCCTACCACTACTTCTACAGAAACACCTTTTTACACATAGAAACATTAATATCTTTGATAACATAAAATCTGTACATATAAACGAAATAATATGACAAAAACTATAATGCTGCAAGCTTCTAAAACAATAACATACTTCAAAAACTATAATGTTCTAATGTTGTGAGGCCCTGTTCACATCACAAACGCGCATGGCCATGCGTGCGGAACGCAACTCGTACGAACGCACGCCATCCGCGTTTGTGTGCGTTGCGTGGCTGATCCCATCACTGAAAAGTGAATGGGACAGCCATGCGTTTTTACAAAAAATGCGTGCAGCATGCGTTCCCGGACCGCACAGGTCCAGAACGCATGCAGTGTGAACATCAGACAGTGCACTCTATGCACTGTCTGATGTTGTGCGTGTCGGCCACCTGCGCGCGTTTCCAAAACGCGGCTGGAAACACGTGCAGTGTGAACGGGGCCTTACCGATATTTTTTTGCGGCACTCTTTTTTCTGCTTTTTTTGACGTATTAACGATAATTTCATTAAAGTCTATGGCAGCACCCTTTTTGTCCCCCCTCAGCTGGCGTCCCTTTTTCTTGCTACCCTTCTTTTTGCTAGCAGTTGATGGGATTCTCAAAATTGTGAAAATACAGTGCTCAATACTGCTCAATACACATGTTAACTAGTAATAGTGGGCGTAAGCTACGCGTAGCAGTACTTTGCTATGTGTAAATTCGTAAGCATAGTTTTGAAACTTCACCTACGAACTGTGATGCGTAGATGCAAACTATGATGCGTAAATTAGCGCTGGCGTAGTTTCTGCTCATCTCTGCTTTTTAGTAGTAAGACAAGAATAACAGAGGCGCCAGCAAGTATAAAATAGTTAAAATCCGCTTTAAAGGAGAGATGTAGGTGGGTACACCTCTCAGGTAAACAATAGACCAGCCGATAAGCCGTTAATTTATAACCATGATATTTATTTAGGATTCTCCAAAAATGTAACGCGTTTCACGGGCAAAACTCCCGCTTCATCAGGCAATCGGATAGGAGAAACACTGGGGGAAAGAAGAAACATAAAGAAACATAAAGAAAAATAAAGAAAAAATTGTGCCAGGGGACGCTTGATTTACAGAAATGACAATATGCGCGGAACAACAATACAAACATTCTGTATACAAAATTCCCTTTTTGGTGTTTTTACCATAATATCAATCCTAGGCATATGTAACATTTTCAAAAGTACTTAAAAACTGACAGATACACGTTAGTCAAAGACACTATCACATAATCTATATACTGCATAAAACTGCATGTATTGCTCTATGACACATGGTCATCTCAATAGAATATATTATAAAAAGGTCTCAAAACCAGAACACATGTAAACAAATATACATTAAATCAGGCAAGTAGTGCTAATCCTGCTTATAAAGTACAAGGCAGTGTGTTATAGCACGTGTGTGTAAGGACATATAGAAGATGAATTAGCTTACCATTACTAGGTCTGTTTCTGCTTTGTTTTCTTTGTTTTCTTTGTTTTTAAAGCTATCCCTGCTTTTTACTCCATCATACTTCATTTCAACTACCAGTACATGCTACACTATATTTGGCTCTTGGTATCTGTCTTCCTAGAAAAGCAGAATTTGTTTTTGACTGCAGAGGATTGACCAGCTCCAAAGGCTATGGATTAAGAATGGGATGGATGCCATTACTTTGAAAGAAACATTCACAAGTGGAACAATACGTGTCAAAGCAGATTATCTACCTCTCTGGATTCTCACAAAACATATGCAGCTGTTTGGCTTTGAGGATCGGTTGGGAATCATTGCTCTAGAGGTCATCTTATATTGGAACTACACCTGCGACAGAAACTCAATCCATGGTTTGCAACTTTCCTGCTTAGCTTTTTATAATGCTGTTTTAAGGGTTATGTTAAACCTTCCTACATTTTTTCTACCCTGACAATGGTATGTGGTGTGTCTTTTTTGCTTTTACCCAGAAAAGATGCTTTTGCCTGTTTTGCTTCTGGCAAGCCTGAGAAAACATCTACACAGATTAATACACATTTATGATGACCTGGTTTGGGCATGTCAATGTAGCCCTTTTGTAAAGTCTGAAAGGTGTACACAGGTGTGGGCCAATGTCTACCTGATTTGTCCATTTACTTACCCATGTTAACCACTTAACGACCAGCTAACGCCGATAGGCGGCGGCTGGTCGTTTGTGGTTTTACATGGAAACGTCCCATGTCAGGGTGTCTCCGTGAATAGCCTGCGAGCCTCCGATCGCGGCTTGCAGGCTAATGAAATTCCCGCTGTTTACATCAATACAGCAGCACCGAAAAAGGAGATCGGCGATCGCCAGCCTCTGATTGGCCAGGGAGTGCCGCCGTGTGATAGGCTGAAGCCTATCAGAGGCGGTGCAGGACGCATTGCCATCCTGTGCCGCCCAGGGAGGGAGAGGTAGGGAGGTAAGGAGAGGGAGGGAGGAATCGCGCTGCGGAGGGGGGCTTTGAGGAGAGACCCCCTTCCCGCTCGGACACATGGAGCGGCGGCAATCAGACCCCCCCAGCAGGTCATCCCCCGAGTGGGGAAAAAAGGGGGGAAGTCTGATCCCCCTGCCTTGCACACGATCTGTGCTGCGGGCTGGAGAGCCCACGCAGCACAGATCGCAGAGAACAGCCCCGGTCCATAAGTGGTTATTGAGAGCATATGTAAAACAGTCTGTAGCATAAATATTTGCAGTCACTGAAAAACTTGGACCGCACCATGGTTGTGAAAACATAGCTATCATTGCACTAGTTATAACACCATCCTACAACAGAGATGTCGCGAGCATAGAATTTTCCATTCATGAACGGGAACTTCCGGAAAATGTTTGCGAACAGGCAAATCCAGCAAACTGCCATTAACTTCAATGGGCAGGCAAAGTTTATGGCCACAAAAGTGATGGAAACCTTGTTTCAAAGGGTCTAACACCTGGGCTTGATTCACAAAGCGGTGCTAACCTAGTTAGCACGACTAAAGACTTTGGGCGTGTAAAGTAGGGTGCTAACTAGGTTAGCACGGTTTTTAAAATGAACGCGCACGTTGCACAGTGCGTAGTTAAAGTCGCACCCCCATGCGACCTTATAGGTGCATCGGGCGCGCCGTTTTTGTCGCACCACGATGCGACGTTGCGCGAGCGCTGCTCTCTGCGCGCTCAAAGTTTTGCGTGTGGGACTTTGCACGTGAGTATTAATTATCAAATTGAGCTGTTTGAGTCAATAATAGTTTTGTTCTTGGTTTTACCCAGTCAAGCTCCCCAAGGAAAATTGCTTCCTGTTGGTTATGCAAATATCAAACCAATAAAACGTTGATTCATGTAACACCATTGTAGAGTAGAGTGGTCGGCACTAAATGCTGGCTTTAGAACAGGACTGTGTATCACTTCCAATACGTTGTGCTCACGTATGACATTTCAAGGTATACCGTAGAGAAGAGACAGAGAAGCAAACCTGCTCATTAGGGTTATTAGTGATTACACAGATGGTACAGGTACAGTAGAGGTAGAGATATCAGCCTCACAGCTGTTTTGCTGTATTTCCGCTTCCTTAGAGCTTCTTCCTCAATACCTACTTTGGTCTCTGAGGAAGCGCTAATACAGTGAAACGGCTGTGAGGCCGGTATCTCTACCTGTACCGTACCTAGGGCTTGATTCACAAAGCCGTGCTAACAGTTAGCATGCTGGTGAGAAGCCCATTATCACACCTAAACTCAGTTTAGGCAGGATAAAATAAACGTAGGTGCAAAGTTTTGCGCATAAAGTTTTACATGTTTTACGTGTGCAACGCCATTAAACCCTATGCGACGTTTTGCGTGCACCGGACTTTGCGCGCAAAACTTTGCACGCGAGTTTTTCCTTCAAAGCGGTGCTAACCTACTTAGTGCAATGCTCCGCGGCAAACACTAGACTATACTACACTTGCTCCCTGGCAGGTATCCCTTAGTATGATCCATGGGAGTGTGCTACCCTTATTTTTTTTTGTCTAGTGCCCTCCTCCACTACAAAAGCAGAATCAGAACAAGACAAGGGAGAGACACAATTGTTACAGGAACTGGAAGATGAGATAGACTACTTACTGCATCACTTCTTGCATCTGCCAATTCAGCTCATCCTGTGCCAAAGTGACCGGGCGGCAGAACGTCATATATGCCTTTTAGTTCCCCATTACTGACCCCACAAAAGGGTGTACTACTTTTCAGGCATGAGCACTTTTGTACCGCACCCGTACAGTCGTGCCTGCCAAGTTAACCAGAGCGACTCATACATGAGCAGGCATGGCTGTGCTCACATGGGTGCAGCATGGTAATCCTAGTGCTTAAAGAAGAGCATGACCTTATTCTTTCAGAAGATCCCAGTGAATGGCATCAGTGGTGAGGAGGACACAGGAAGCCTCTACAGCATCAAGAGGCTTCCCTCTTTATCTTTATTTTTATTTTTTTCCCAAGGTTCACAAGGTTCACCTTGGTTTCCCTTTAAATCAGAACTACAATCAAATGTTCCCTTTTGTTCTAATAGATTAACCACACTGTTCTAAGTGTGACACACACACTCTTGTGTTAATAAACAAGTCTTAGAGGGTGTCAGAATCCGCTCTGTTGACCTTGATTCCTTGGACTGTGTTGTTTGATATGTAGCATGCATGGTTCAGTCCAAGGAAAAGAGGCCTTTCTGTCAGTTTGCAAGGCTGACTGATTTGCATCCAGTTGTCATGCAAATTGCTTGTCTGCTTCCTTTGAAAGTTTCTAGTATAAATGTAATTTCCTCCTAGAATTCCTCGCTCGACATAGCTTCTGATTAGGGAAACTTACCTTGGAGCCTCAGCCTCTTTTGTATCTTGTTGCGAATATTCTAGTGTAGTTAGTTATTAGGAAGTGCACTTTGCACTTTCTATAGTGCAGTCAGGTTCTGTATTATTTGTACTGTTTATTCCTGTGGTGTCTTGTCCTGTCCTTGCGATTGTACTGTCACCGGCGGTGGCTGACAGTGAATCATTTGGTCTCGCTCCTAGATTGCTTTCGCTCTAGCGGTAGAGGCGGTGGATCTCCCTTGTCTGACTCTTGGAGTATAACCTTAGCTTCGGTTGCTAACTGGTTACTCCTTCCGTCTGTCTTGTCTAGCATGAACGCTTGCTGTTGTCTGGGGTGAGGCAGCCGATTGGCAGGCGTTCACGTTATTTGTCTGTCATCATTTTTTGTGTTCATTTGTTAGTCAGGGTTGGTACGTTTTGTCGCTGTTGCGCTTAACATGCTGTAAACGTACCGTAAATGCGCTTGTCTCTGTTGCATATCGTGCGGGGACCGCGTTTAGCTAGTTCTTTTGTTATTTTTCTTGGCGTTCAGATTGTGGTTATTTGATGTGTCTTCCTTTCTCAGTTCATGTTCTGTCTTTGCTCAGTCTTGTGTTGCTGATAGCAATCGCCTCTCTTGCGATTAGCTTTCTCACTCTGGTCTGTTTTGATGTGTTATGTCTACCGTCGGTGGTGACTAGATTGGTAGACATTCACATGGGCTGTCCCTGTTCTTACTTTCTTCTGAGTTGCTACTATATTGCTCAGTGTTGCTCAGTTGTGCAATTTCAATCTGGCATCTGTGGCGGTACAGAGGACTTGTTCCACTGTACTCCACAGCTCCATCTGCTGGTTGGAATTCTCCTCTACAAATCTATACTGGGTACTTTGCTTCTGTGACTGTGGCGATTTCCTTCTGCTTCAGCGCACATGGTGTGCGCTGACTGGAAATCGCCCGCAGATCATTACAGAGGGTTAATAGTTTTACTTCTTGCTGACTAAGCTTCAGAATGGAAGTCCCCAGGTTGTAGTTTATCTCTGAATGCAGGCGATAACAGCTGTTGACAGAATTTCTGTGAAGGTGAAAGACAGAGAATGCTCTGTAACCAGAATAACAGTGATGGCACAGAGGCACTAGGGGTGAGCCAGGTGGGTGTCTGTCCGGGACGCAGTGAGGGAGGGGCACAGTGAAGGCAGGGGAGCAGCCGTACACTGGGACTCATAATAACAAAAAGAAAAGATCATCTGCATGGGTAAAAAATCAAAATCAATTAGGCAAAGATAAAGCTTAACATAATCTTTATTGAACACACTGGGACAAGAATAGATAAAAACATTTAAAATTGGGTAACACCCACTAGGGGACTCTGATACAATAGTCAAATAACACAGTCAAAACTGTGGGGCACAGTCAAAACTGGAGGGGCACACTTGGGGACACTTGACTGATACTAGCACTAGCAGGTATTTGTTCGTATTTTCCTTTTTCTGCACCTAATTAACCAAACAGCGTTTTTGTGGCAGTTTCTATCCATGTTAGATAGACGCATTGTGATTTATTCCATAGAGAGGTCTTCTTGTATGCCCAGTATATGGTATGCTGTTTGGTCAATTGATATCAAGATTGCTTTGCTCCTGTGTTTGATTTTCACACTGGACCACTCGTGCCAGTTCGTTTTATTTGTTATTTCTGTCTAGTGCTTTATTGAAGCTTTGTGCATATCAATGGTGTTTTGACTGTGTTATTTGACTATTGTATCAGAGTCCCCTAGTGGGTGTTACCCAATTTTAAATGTTTTTATCTATTCTTGTCCCAGTGTGTTCAATAAAGAATATGTTAAGCTTTATCTTTGCCTAATTGATTTAGATTTTTTACCCATGCAGATGATTTTTCTTTTTGTTATTATGCAGTTATTCTGCATCTGATGGGGCACTTATCATGGTGTTTTATATATAATTTAGACTCAGTTGTTACTGTGAGTACACTGGGACTCAGACGCAGGGGTGGGATGGACTCCTCCCTCCTTCTCCTTGGGTACCACTCTCTGTGCTACCCCCTCCATTGCAGAAATGTCCAGCAGCGGCAAGAAAGGTCTTAGTAAAAATTCACCTTCCGGGCTCCATGCCATGGTCATGTGGCCCCGTGCTTCTCTGTCTGTCTGCAACACCGCTAATAGTGAGCGGTGCTGGAGACAGAGCAACCCGGCAGCACATAACAATCACATGGAGCCCAGAAGGTATGTTTTAACTTAGACACCCCTTGCTGCTGCCAAACATTTCTGCAATGGAGGAGAGAGCACATACGGTGGTACCCAAGGAGAGGGAGGGAGGGGTCAGGCCCCCCCTCCCTTCAGCTGTATCCTAGTGTGCCCTCTGTTCCCCCTCCTTCACTGTAATAACCTAGCCTGTGGGGGGGGGGGGGAGGCTATATCTGGCTAACCTACACTTAGGCACCTCTACCTGGCTAACTTATACTGGGGAACCTATTCCTGGATAAACTATACTTGGGCATGCATACCTGGCTAACCTATACTGGGGCACTTATACCTGGCTGACCTATATTGGAGCGCCTATGTTTGGCTAACCTACACCTGGTTAACCTATATTGGTGCACCTAAATCTGGCTAACCTATACTGGGGAATATATACCTGGCTAACGTATACTGGGGCACCCATACCTGGCAAAACTATACTGAAGCACATATGCCTGGCAAACCTATACTGGGGTATCTATGTTGGAGAAATTCAACAGAACTGCAGCTTAGTCTAAATAAGAACTGACTGCAATTTATATTCTGGACACTAGATGTCGCTGCTGCTGATGCCTCTACAGTGATGTCTATGGTTATCTCTCTATGTTTCTTTTAGGTGTGTCCAGTGCTTTCTGTGTGTGATCACTGAGTGTGTTTTAGCCTGTCACCATGTTAGGTGATCTTGCTGTATGTTGCTGAATCCAAGTTTAAGTAAAACCAAGTTCCTGTTACTTCTTCTTGTCTGGACTGCAGTGCTTCATTAGATGCAGTGATCAAGCACAACTCTAACAGGTTATGGGCCCAGAGCAGCAATCAGAAGAAGCCCAGGACAGCAGCAACCAGGAGCAGAGATCAGTGCAAGAAAGCTTTCCAGAGACATCTCCTGCAAACAAGTAAGACTGTTATATATAAGGGGAGAACGACAATGGCCGGAAACTCTGATATTAAACTCTCAGTGGCCAAGCTGAACAATGACAATTATCAGCTATGGAAGTTTAAAGTGGAAATGCTTTTATCCAGAGACGATTTATGGGAGGTTACCACCACAGATAGACCACAGGATAACAATCAGGACTGGGATAAGAAAAACAGACAGGCATGGGCTACAATCAGTTTGCTAGTGGAGGATGACCAGCTTATCCACATACGCCACGAAGATACAGCAAAAGGCATGTGGAGTGTGCTAAAAGGACTGCATGAGCAATCCAGTTTAAACAGCAAGTTGTTTTTGTTAAGGAAACTGTATAAAATGCGGCTTAGCGAAGAGCAGAACATGCAGGAACACATAAATGCAATGTTGGAAATAATCACACAGCTCAAATCAATCGAGTAGAATGTGCAGTTTACCTGACACATACACTGCACTGATCAATGCAATGGAGACACGGCCTGAAGCAGATATTACACTAGCGTTTGTAAAAACTAGGCTTATAGATGAGTATGAAAGAAGAAAGGAATTAATTCATGACTCCGTACAGAGAGACCCCGGAACCGCTCTTAAAGCTACAGACACACAGTTACACAGGAAGGAGACCAGAATCTGTTTTCGTTGTAACAAAAAGGGACACTTAAAGAAGGACTGTACAATATGGAAAGCAGAGCAAATCAGACAACGCCCCCATTATACTAAACAAAAAGTCAAAACCACAGTCTCTGATTCAAAGGAGGGAAATTGGAACACTACATTTAAAGCGACAGATAACAATAAATGTGAAGGCTGGTGCATCGACTCAGGGGCAACCACCCACATGACGAGTGATAGAAGTTTCTTCACCGAACTTGATATGAATAACAAAGGAATTATTTCTCTCGCAGATGGAAGCAAAATACATGCAGAAGGATATGGTCATGGGACCCGCGTATGTGATGATGATGAAGGACACAATTTAACCATACCTGTGAAAGATGTGCTTTATGTACCTAATCTAGAAGGAGGACTCTTATCTGTGAAGCGTTTAACAGCCAGAGGACTCACTGTTAAGTTCCAAGATGACAAATGTTTTATCCTGAACGGCAAGCAGACAATAGCATGTGCCAAGCTGGACAACCATCTGTATCACCTCAACACAGTGAAGCAACAGGTGAGACAATGTACACACAAGCACAATGACTGTATACACATATGGCACAGGCGACTAGGTCACAGACACCCAGAAAGCATACAAGAACTACAAAAGAGGAATCTGACAAAGGACTTAACAGTATCCCCATGCTCAGTTACCGTTAAGTGTGAATGTTGCATAAAATCCAAAGCTACAAGAGCAACACTTCCCCAAGCTAGTCAGAACAGAGCTTCAAGACCACTTGATCTAGTACACAGTGATGTATGTGGTCCCCTTAACCCACCTACATCTGGAGGCAACAGATACATAGTGACTTTTATAGATGACTATTCAAGATACACAGTCACTTACCTAATGCAACACAAAAGCAAAGTTTTTGAAAAATTACAAGACTACATAACAAAGGCCAGTAACAAGTTTCAAAGAAAGCCCCTCATACTTCGGACTGATAATGGAGGTGAATTTACAGGACATAAAATACAAGAGTATTTGAAGCTGAATGGAATAGAGCATCAAAAGACAGTCCCATACACTCCAGAGCAGAATGGGGTAGCTGAAAGGAAGAACAGAACTCTAACTGAAATGATCAGATGTATGCTGACAGACTCTGGACTACCACAAAAATACTGGGGTGAGGCAGCAATGACAGCCACATATTTACAGAACAGACTTTTTTCCAGAACAGTGGAGAAAACTCCATATGAGATGTGGCACAATGCGAAACCATGTGTAAACCACTTAAAAGTTTTTGGATGCAAAGCATTCATCTACATTCCTGAAGAGAAACGCACCAAACTTCAAGACAGAGCATTTGAAGGTGTTTTTGTTGGATATAGTGACAACGTCAAGGGCTACAGATTCCTAAATCCCAAAACAGACAAGATTACCATTAGCAACAGTGTAACTTTTCTTGAAGATGCAAGAGATGATGTAATGACAATAGAGAATGCAAGAGTAGAAGAGAAGATTGACACTGACCATCCCATCACCATGAGTACTGAACAAACAGTTGAAGTGAGTGCAAACTACAACAATATTGAACAGCAGTTACCAGCAGATTCAGACACAGGACTGAGGCGATCAACAAGAGAAAACAAAGGTAAGGCACCCGTACGTCTGTCTTACAAGGCAAGCACTGCCACAGTCAGCGAACCTGCAACCTGGGAAGAAATATCTCAACTTGCAGAAAGGGAAGCCAATAAATGGATGAAAGCTGCTGAGGAAGAGATAAGATCCATGAATGACACTAAAACTTGGACACTTACAGAACTTCCACCTGAAAGGAAAGCCATTGGTTGTAAATGGACTTTTAAATTGAAGTACAATGCAGATGGAACGATTGAACGATACAAAGCGAGACTGGTAGCCAAGGGATACTCTCAAAAACACGGAGATGACTATGATATGACATTTGCTCCAGTAGTCAAATATGCCACAATAAGAACTTTGCTAGCAGTGGCGGCAAAAAAGAAAATGGAAGTGAGACATTTTGATGTGAAGACCGCCTTTCTACACGGTGAGTTAGCAGAAGAAATATATATGGATCAACCACCAGGTTTCAAAGACGAACAAAGACCAGACCTAGTGTGCAAACTTCATAGAAGCATATATGGCCTGAAACAAGCAGCCAGAGCATGGAACATAAAAATAAACGAAGTGCTTACACATCAGGACTTTCAAAGGAGTAAAGCAGACCCCTGCCTATACACAAAGAAATTGGTAAACAGATGGATCTACCAGCTAATTTATGTTGATGATATCCTGATTTGTTTTGATAAAGCAGAGGTACTTAAGAATCTGAATAGGCACTTTGAGACCAAAGATCTTGGTGACATAAACAATTACCTCGGCATTCAGATTGAGAGAGAGGAAGATGGGAGCTTCCTTCTGAACCAAAAACACAAAATACAAGACATAATTCAAACATGTGGAATGGAAGATGCCAAATCAGTAAAGTCTCCTATGGAAACCAACTACCTAAAGGAGATGAACAGCCAAGATATTCTTTTACCAACTAACACTCAATACAGGCAAACAATAGGGAAATTGTTGTACCTTACAACTGCTACAAGGCCTGACATCGCAGCAACTGTTGGAATCTTATGTAGAAAGGTTTCAAAGCCAAGTCAGATGGACTGGAATGCTGTGAAGCGAATCATTCGCTATCTTAAAGGAACTCAATGTTACAAACTAAAGTTACCAGCAAGTGATGAGTGCACCTTAACTGGATTTGTGGACGCCGACTGGGCAGGAGACACCAATGACAGAAAGTCTACCAGTGGTTACTTATTTTTTTTGTCGGGAGGTGTCATCAGCTGCACTAGTAGAAAACAGCTTTCTGTTACTCTGTCCTCCACTGAAGCAGAGTACATTGCAGCAGCCCAGGCAAGTCAAGAAGTTATATGGCTGAGACAATTACTAACAGACTTGGGTCAACCACAATCGGGACCAACACGAATCTATGAGGACAACCAAGGATGCATTGCACTTGCACAAATGGAAAGAGTTAACTCAAGAACCAAACACATCGATGTGAAGTTCCACTTTCTCAGGGATCTTCAGTAACAGGGATTCCTTGAGTTACTTTATTGCCCAACCGAGGATATGACAGCAGATATCCTTACAAAGCCTCTGACAGCTGAAAGACACTCAAGGCTTACAAAGAAGATGCATTTAACAGATTAAGCCTTAGCTGTTGAGAAGGGGTGTTGGAGAAATTCAACAGCACTGCAGCTTAGTCTAAATAAGAACTGACTGCAATTTATATTCTGGACACTAGATGTCGCTGCTGATGATGCCTCTACAGTGATGTCTATGGTTATCTCTCTATGTTTCTTTTAGGTGTGTCCAGTGCTTCCTGTGTGTGATCACTGAGTGTGTTTTAGCCTGTCACCATGTTAGGTGATCTTGCTGTATGTTGCTGAATCCAAGTTTAAGTAAAACCAAGTTCCTGTTACTTCTTCTTGTCTGGACTGCAGTGCTTCATTAGATGCAGTAATCAAGCACAACTCTAACAATCTATGCCTGGCTAACCTATAATGGGGCACCTATACCTGGCTAGCCTATACTGGGGCACCTATGGCTGGCAAACCTATACTGCGGCACATATACCTGTCTAACCTATACTGGAGAACCTATGCCTGGCTAACCTAGACTGGGGTCCCTATACCTGGCTAACCTACACTGTGGCACCTCTACCTGGCTAACTTATGCTGGGGAACCTATTCCTGGATAAACTATACTTGGGCATGCATACCTGGCTAACCTATACTGGGGCACTTATACCTGGCTGATCTATACTGGAGTGCCTATATTTGGCTAACCTACACCTGGTTTATCTATATTGGTGCACCTAAATCTGGCTAACCTATACTGGGGAACATATACCCGGCTAACCTATACTGGGGCACCCATACCTGGCAAACCTATACTGGGGCACATATGCCTGGCAAACCTATACTGGGGCACCTATTCCTGGCTAGGCTATACTGGGGCACCTATGGCTGGCTAACCTATACTGTGGCACATATACCTGTCTAACCTATACTGGAGAACCTATGCCTGGCTAACCTAGACTGGGGCCCCTATACCTGGCTAACCTACACTGGGGCACCTATACCTGTATAATATACACTGTGGCACTTATACCTAGCTAACCTATAATAGGACACCTATAGCTGGATGGCCTATACTAGGGCACATATACCGGGTAAGCTATACTATGGCATCTATATCTGGCTAACCTATACTGGGACACATATACCTGGCTACCTATACTGGGGACACCTATACCTGACTTCCTGTACTGGGGGCACCTATACCTGGATACTTATTGGGGGCATATCTGTCTGATATCTGTCTACCTATACTGGGGAGCAAAATACTGCACCACAGATAATGTTCAGAAGCCCACAGGGTGAGGGGGCACACATTTTACACCCTCACTCTGGAGGGAATTAAGCCTAGAAACTGCCCTGCAGAGGCATGTCAAGTAATTCAACTTTATTTCAGGGGGGCGTGCTCTTAAAGTTGCCCAAGAAAAACGACCACAAAGAAAATTATTTGTCTGTTCCCTTAAATGGGCACTATGGCGAAAAATTGTAAAATTTAAAATATGTGCAAACATCGATAAGAAGTATGTTTCTTCCAGAGTAAAATGAGCTATAAATGACTTTTCTCCTATGTTGCTTTCATTTACAGTAAGTAGTAGAAATCTGACAGAAGTGACAGGTATTGTATTTGTATATGTTTTCACAGGGCCGCCATCAGAAATTTTTGGGCCCCATACTGGGCAAACCTACTGGGCCCCCTTCACTCCCCGCTGCTGCCCCACAAGTAAATCACAATCTTTGAAGGCCTGAACACCTGTTTGTCCGCTTTTCACTTGCTGTCATGGCTGGTAGCATTCTGGGTATGCTCAGTTCATTAAGACTGTGACTGCGCTTGTGCACAGCGATCCCAGCTATGGTATCAATGGAGGAGGCACATGACGTGGAACAGTGCATGCGCAGCGCCCCACAACCCAGCTGGATTGTGAGGACTTCACAGGAGCACAATGGATTGGAGGGAGTTGATGAACTACAGGGGGCTGGAAGGAACCCCAGGTAAGTACAAATATTTTTTTCCCAGTTGTCTCAGGTTAACTTTAATCACTAACTGACTAAGGTAATTCCTGGATGAGCCTCCTGGAACCTTTCATTACATTAGTGGGCAACCCATGCGAGGCACTGTTCACCAGGCCCCAGACTCACTTGGGCCCCATACAGCAGTCTCCCATGTGATGCCCTGAAGGCGGCCCTGTGTTTTCACATATTTTAAATTTTACAATATTTTGCCATAGTGCCCCTTTAAGTAAATCTTAATCAGGGCCTCAGTTAGGAAACATAACCTCATAGAATAATACATTTGCTACATTTCCTATTACATTACTGTTAATGGGCCTAGTTAATAAATATATGTAAATTAATTAACATATGCAAAGCTGCCTGAAATGTCACTTCATCAGTGCCTCAGTTAAGATACAAAGAATAAAAAACACAGCAATATTTGTCAAGTTGACATCCAGTGACACCTTTCCATGGATGTTCTGAGCAGTGCTGCTTGGATACCCTATTTCAAAATCCGAATTCGAACTTCTTGGTATCCGAGTAACTTCAGATAACATCAGATATCCGAACCCAATATCCGTCCGGATTCTGATATCCGGATAGAAAACCGGAAGTGACTTAAAAATGGCTTAAAATAGTCTCTCTCTCTCTCTCTCTCTCTCTCTCTCTCTCTCTCTCTCTCTCTCTCTCTCTCTGGCTTCTGCTCCGATATCTGAACTAACTATCCACCCGGATTTCCGTTTACAGATGGGAAAATCCGAGTTTGTCGGATAGTGCTATTCAGATTTTAAAAAAATATCCGAATTGCTATTCAGAGTTCGGATAGTGGAAAATGTTCGGATTATCTGGGTAGTTCGGATATCCAGAATCCGGATTAGCACCACTGGTTCTGAGTATTAACTTAATATACTGTCCTGAAGCAAATCTTGCACTGTTTAAATTAACTGTGTTCACTCAGGGGTACTTTTTCAACCATGGTGATTCTTCTAACAGTTTAAAATATCACATGTTCCACCTTCCCCATTGGCTAGTATGGCTACTATGCTTTCGGAAAATTTGGAAGGTATTTCTGCAATTCTGAAAATTGGCAATTTTGTAGGATATTGGCAACTTTTGCTGAAATGAAGATGGAACAGAATTTTTATGATTACTCTCTTCCCTACTGTCATCAGCAATGTACATTCACTTTCAAACCATTTTTTTAATGCTACTAGTATAAGTTCACAAAACTTTTTTTTAATCTCTTAAAAGTTATCTTAATGTCTTTGTTCCTCAAACTGTATATAAGTGGATTACCCAATGGAGTTCCCACTGTGTAGAGTAGTGCTAATGGCTTATTTAGATTAATGAATTCTCCCGTACTTGGAAAACCGTAAGTACAGATCAGGGTTACGTAAAATATGGAGACCACAGTCAGATGAGAACTGCAAGTGGAGAAGGCCTTCTGCTTACCAACTGTTGATGGTATTTTCAAAATGGTGAAAATAACTTTAGTGTAAGATACAATAATAAGTACAAATGGTAAGAAAACCACAACTGTGCTAAGCAAAATCAGTTCTAACTGTACTATAAACGTATCTGAACAAGAAAGCTTTAAGAGTGGCAAAACGTCACAGAAGATATGGTCGATGATATTTGGCCCACAAAAGTCCATGCAGGTTATTGTCAATACATCAATAATTACTATAAAAAGACTTAGCAGCCAAGATACGATGATCAGTTTTGCACAAAATAATTTGCTCATTATGGAACTATAATGTAGAGGTTTACAAATGGCCAAATAGCGATCGTAAGACATCGCGGTCACAAGTAGGCACTCCGAGGATTCTATCATTGAAAAGATATTCTGCTGGGCAATGCAGTTTATGAAGGACATAGTTTTATGGTCTTGTAGAATAACGTAGAGCAAGTTGGGGATAACATCAGTGGACAGAATGATATCCGTTACGGAGAGTTGAGTGAGGAAAACATACATGGGAGTGTGAAGGGTCTCGCCATACAATACCAGTGTGATGATTAAAATGTTTCCACCAAGTGTGAAGATATAAACCACCAAAATTAGAGTGAAGAGAAAAATACTGACTCCTTTGGAACTCTGAAATCCTAAGAGAACGACTTCAGTAATCTGTGATTGGTTGTTTTTAATCTTCAAAAAAAAATGGAATTAATAAATATGAAATTCTTTCTTCATCGGCTATGAAATTATCAGAAAGCAGATTTCTAAATAACATGTGCTATCAGAACGTTAGCCCTTATAAGGATCTGTCCATGATCTGAATTTAACAGTGATTCATTCAGCAGATACATTTTTCATTCAAATGTCTCAATCTAACTTAAAATTTAACACACAGGAAAGGAAAGCTATCTTCCTCCTGCTTTGGGACAGGGATTGGGAAGCAGGTGCTGAAAGGAGTGGTCAATTTATATACAAACATTAACCATCTGCACTTACAGCAAGCTGGAACTCTAGTAGCAATGCAAACAATGGAGGATATTAGCTGACAGGTGTAGGTAGCTTAGGGACTCTTTTTACCAAAGAAACCTCAACACTGGTGAAGGCCCAGTACATGATGTTGTTGCATGCAATGCAATTAAAGAGGAGCCGTCAGCCATACTATCTCAAGGGAAATATATATATATATATATATATATATATATATATATATATATATATATATATATATATATATGTGTGTAGATAAATACTTGCTCTACTTACATAACATATGCATTGCACTTTCCACGTTATGATTCCTGTGAATTTTATAAAGGAAAAGAAGAGAATCCTATTCTAGACAGTTTCCATATTTACTGTGGCTATTTTGAAGCCAGTCGTGATGTAATATCCGCCCTTAGTCTCCTCTGCCTGATTTGCCCGCCCTTCATTATAGAAAGTGCATTCTTTCAGCCTGAGAAATTTTGGCCAATCAGAGAGGAACAGAGGTGTGGGAGGGGAAAACAGGAGGGAAAGAGGCTTCAGCCAATCAGGCTGCATTAGTTAACTCTGAGGGGAAGTAGAGAAGCAAAAAAAGACAACCCAGCATGCCCTGCAACTTCTCTTTTGTATACCAAATTTTCTGTGTACCAAATAAGAGTCTGGTAAACTGGGGAATGATAATATATCAACAAAAAAAGTAATAGTGATTTAAACTTTTTGGATTGCCTGATTAGCATCCTTATTACTTGTTTACCATGTAAAAATAAAGAACTGATTTTTTATTTTATGCCCGACAGTTACACTTTAAGAAGCTAATACTCTACATTGTTGCATCCAAATACCATTTTGCAATCTAGCTGGTTTTATCACTACTAGTGTACCAGCTTACTGAGAGCGATTTGAGTACAGAGGGTTAATGATTGTTTGTAGTTTAAAATTAAAGTTTTAAATTCTTCCTGCTCTACCTAATTCACTAAGCAAACTCCAGTGCAGCTTCCAGCTATCTGCCACCCAAACATTCTCTGGCCATCACGTTTTTCATTTAGTTTGTAAATGTCTCGTTAATGTAAAAGTAAACCTGTAATCATGAATGTAAGTGACATACTTATGTCAGTAGAGGTTGGCTTCAGAGCCTTCCTCAATCCTCCATGACCCCTCCCCTGTCCGGGATCCTCTGCATCTTGGCAGCCATGCTCCTCTCTGTGAATGAGTATGGCCCCGCCAAACAGGCATCAGTGCTGCGCAGTAGCATGGAGCAACTCATGCATGACAGAAAAAGCCATGCATAAGTAGCTTCTCTCACGCTCACATCCAAGGTCTCTATAAAGGTGCCCATACATGGTACAATTTTTCATTTTTTTCGATTAGATAATTTAGTTCGATTATCAAATAAATATAAACATTTTTTCAGCATGTCCTAACAGATTTTTTTTGAAAAAACGGGATAATCGTTCAAATTTCTTGATTGGAAAAAAGATATTTTCAACTGTTATTCGTTTCGATCATTTAGATCGAATAAACGGGAAAATCAAACGGTTTAATTGTATCGTGTATGGGCACAATAAGTTTCACCTTTTCTTTAACGTTTACCTGAACTCTTGCACAGGACAGAAGGAAAACATAGAGAAATACACCCTGTATGTATTTAGAGAGTTTAGTCTAAAGCTGGGCAAACTTTGCATGGCCCGGGCCGCATGCTGCGGACCACGGGCCACATTCCATCCATTCCTCCCCTCCTTTCTTCCTCCCGCCCTGCAGAGTTGCAAATGGGCGGTAACAAGGGGTACAAACTCACCTGATCCCTGATTCCAGTCTCACATCTCCAGGGCAACAGGGTTTCATATGAAACCCCATCAGGACGTGCCAGCGTATTACATGCTGGCAGCCAGCGTGTGATATGCTGACAGGTCATGTGACAAATGCCACATGACACCCTGTTGCCATGAAGACCTGACGCAGGAAACAGTGAGTAGGTGAGTTTTAACCCTTTTACCACCCACTTGCGACTCTGCAGGGAAGGAGAGGGGGAAGAGAGGAATCAGGCTGCCTGTTGGATGAGCAGTGCACAGGGGCCGAATATGGCCCGCAGGCTGTAGTTTGCCCAACGCTGGTTTAGCCTTACTAATCCCCCCTCATCTGTGACTAATAACAAGTGTAACTAAAATCTCTCAGCTGTGTCAGCACAGGAATCTCAGCAGTCCTCAGCAAAGCAGATCATTTGTAAACTCAGGATGTTAATGGTATGTCTGCTTCCATACAATGAGGAAGTAGACACACAGATTTAACACAGGATTAGTATCAGCTGTATATAAAAAAAAAACAGTTTTTTTTCAAAGGTTATTATGCTGTTGCTTAAATTTTAGAGCAGAGAGGAAATTCTGAGTCCAGGTCCACTTTAAAAGTCTCCATTCTCCACTCTGCACTATGTCCTCAATGATCTGACGTGAAAACCTTCAAACACATGTTTAACACACACTTTATAGACAAACATGTAATCTGCCATAGTTATTATTATTATTATTAATATGTTATTTTATTATTTATATAGCACCAACATCTTCCATAGCGCTGTACATAGCCCCTCTTTCCGACACATATTCACATCTACATTAGGTGTTTAGAAAGACTGCTACCCCCCTCATTTCCTCTATTTTCTCACCTACGGTGTCTACCCCACTATCTGCTAGAATGTAAGCAAACAAGGACGGGATTCTCTCTCTAGCGTCTCTCATTTGTTTTTGTTTTTTCTGCCAAACAAGCATGTACCTGTACTGCTGGATGTCTTTATTCCACACATGGACTCAGCAGCATGGATAAGTTAAAGCATAAAGGGGTAGTCTACATTACCTGTTGGACCGTCACACCTGACCATTAGCAATTAACCACTTTAGCCTTCAGGACGTAGGTCCTACGTCCAAATATGCATGCTGGACGTAGGAGCTACGCCAACAAAAAAACTGAGCCGCCGGGGTTCACAGGGCTGCAACCGCCGGGGTGCACGGGCCGCCCGTAATCCCGGAGATCAATGAATGGGAAAGCAGTTCCCATTCATTGATCTAAGTCCCTTAGTACGATCGCTGGCTTCTATGGAGAAACTGCAATTGTTCTATCACACATCCCCTCTTCACTTCCTGTAAGTATGCTTACAGGAAGCAAAAAAAAAAATTGACTGCGGCCATCGTGTGACCAAATAGTAAAACTACATCTACACACACATATATATATATATATATTTTAAATGAATAGACATTTTTACATATACAATTAACTGTTTACCTCCCACACACCCAAAAATACTCAAATAAAATGTTTAATAAGAAAAAAATTACAATAAAAAAAAACATAAATAGTTACTTCGTTACTTCCCTGTTCCCTCTAGTGGCCGGACCGGCTCTTACTAATGACGTCATTGTAAGAGCCGGTCACTAGGGGGAACCAGGAAGTCGGCGAGAGGTCTGCCGCTCTGCGCTCCGCTATGGATAGGTGAGTGGATGCGGGCAGGGGGGGCGAGCGGAGGAGGCGCGGGGGGGTCGGAGGAGGTCGGAGGAGGACGAGTGCGAGCGGCGGATGCGCGGCGATGCGGCGTCGGGATTCGGCGGATTCGTATAGTGGAAAATGGCGTCGGGATTCGAATCCACGAATCTCGAATATTTCCTAATATTCGAGGGATTCGTGGATTCGCCGGATTCGTCGTCCCACCCCTAGTTTTAATTATGGTAGCATGTATTGTTTTAAAGCTATAATGGCAGAAAACTGACAGATAATGATTTTTTTCAATTTTTCTCTTAATATTCCTGTTAAAATGCATTTGGAATAAAATATTCTTAGCAAAATGTACCACCCAAAAAAAGCCTGATTGGTGTCGGAAGAAACAAGATAAAGATTATTTCATTGGGATAATTAGTGATAAATTGCTCTGATGCATAAGTTGAAAAAAAAGGAGATAAGTGAGTACAAGAGGAAAAAAACACTAAAGGCTGTAGTGGATAAGCATTGCATATTGTCATAGAAGAAGCCAGAAGGTAGAACATGGTCGGTTAAAGAGAAACCATAACCAAGAATTGAACTTCACCCCAATCACTAGCTGATACTCCCTTTTCCATGAGAAATCTATTCCTTTTCTCAAATGGAACACCAGGGGGCTCTGTATGGCTGATATTTTGGTGAAACCACTCCCACAGTGTGATGTCAGGACCATGGTTCTGACATCACAGTGTGAGAACCTTGTTGCATTGTGGGAAATAACAGCTGTTTCCAGCTGTTTCCAACTTCCAAAAAAGGCAAGCAGCATCTTCTTCCACTGGCATCACCTGCCAGCAGTAAAAATGTCACCATGTGATAAATGCCATTATATAAATCAGGGAGAGGAAAGATTTTACAATGAGCAAACACTGACTAAATCATTTATATATAACTAGCTGACCTAAGCCCATTTAAAAATGGGCTCTTGGTCTGTCACCACCACATGTCAATGCACATGCGCGCACACGCCCGCCACGTGCACACGTTCGCCCGCGCACACATGCCCGCCCCGGCCAGCCCCCTGGCAGGTCCTCGTCCTGTCCCAATGGCTGTCAGTGCAGCACATGCTCAGCAGCACAAAAGCACTGACACAGGGACATGGGACGCAGAGACACTTGCCTATTATTAGGTAGGATTAATGAAAAATGAAGCACTTTTTATGACATTATTTACACTGTAGTTCCTTTTTAAGGGTGCAAGCTGTTGGCCAGGTTTTAAGTGTAATTAGCTGCCACATCATTTGTCAGTAGCAACATCTGGTACACCTTTTTTGGAACTCAGTGAGATTTTGAGACTATGCATTAGTGGAAAAAAAAACACATCTGTAGTTAAGACTTACTAAAGAAGCATCTTGTCTTAGTCTTGGTTCACATTGAGGCTTACGTTCAGCTCTAATGAGCGGAATTAGGCAGCGGAAGCAATGCTTTCCCCATGGGAAAGTTCACATTGCTACGTTCTGCTCCCTGCGTTGCATTTGATGGAGCGGACATTCCCGACCTGCACGATCCTTCCATTCCGCTTCATGGAGCGGAACGCAGCGCAGGAGCGGATGCTTGCCAATGTGAACCCGGTCTTATATAGACAGATGAGATGAGGGCCATGTAGGTGCTATATCTGGTAAGCTAGTAATGTTCGTATTTGTCTGCTTCTACATGGATGTTTATAATATGGGTTTTATTTTAAAATGACCACAGGCTGAACACCAAAACAACATTGGACAAATGATGTGCCAATCATGCTTATTTACTCATGAACGTTCCATAGAACCCATCTTTGACTTGACACCTAAGTGTAACGATTGTGGTATTCTCTCCGTGATCAGCGCACAAGACGTGCGCTGACACTGCGGAAATCCTCCACAAGCGTGTAATTTGCGGGAACCCAGCAAAAGGTGCAATACACCTGTAGAGGGAAATTCCTGTCGACAGGGGGAGCTGTGGAGTGCAGAGGAACAGATCCTCTGCCCTACCACAGACGCCAGACAGGAATTGCACGAAGGGAAGAAACGCAATCGCAAGAGAAGCGATTGAGGATGAGCACAGAGACAGATTGTATGTGTGTGCACCAAACTAGTCGCCAACCCGCGACGGTGCATACACAACAGCAGATAGGAAACAGGAACGCAATCGCGAGAGAGGCGATTGCAAGAGGTGACACAAGGCTACAGCAAGGCAGAGCACTAGAGTAGCAAAGGCACAGCAAATAATACAATAAGGAGATACGGAAAATAACAAACGCTAGCTAAACGCGAACACCGCACTCATTCGCAACAGTGCACGCTTTTATGCGCGGTCTCCGCGTGTTAAGCACAACAGAGACAAGCACGCCTAACTAGCCACGGACAGACAAACATAAAACAGAGGACGCGAGCGCTTGCTTAATGGTTACCTCACCGAGCCTTCAGCAAGCGTTCGTAGCAGACGAGACAGATACACGCAAACAGGAATAAGCGAGAGATAGGATCCACAGCACTAGCAAAAAGAGGCCAGTGCGATCCAGGGAGACAGAACAGAAGGATCCACAGCACTAGCGCAAAGCGAGTGCGATCCAGGGAGACAGAACAGAAGGATCCACAGCACTAGCGCAAAGCGAGTGCGATCCAGGCAGACAGAACAGAAGGATCCACAGCACTAGCGCAAGAGAGGCCAGTGCGATCCAGGCAGACAGAACAGAAGGATCCACAGCACTAGCGCAAAGCGAGTGCGATCCAGGCAGACAGAACAGAAGGATCCACAGCACTAGCGCAAAGCGAGTGCGATCCAGGCAGACAGAACAGAAGGGGCTACCAGTAACAACCGCTGTTCAGGTTAGCACCCAGACACACAGAACGATTTCCTGTCGACCACCGCTGGGACAGGACAATCGCAACAGACAAACAAAACAGATAAGCAATCCTAACTGCACTAGGGAAACCTGCCTAGTGCAGTCCCAGGAATTACTCTAAGCTTATCATCAAACAATGAGCAAGGCTGATACTCCAGGCATGTTACACAGGACTAAATCCTTATGACCAGCGAAGGACTCTGGGAAACATAGCTCTTTATACTGCCAGTCATCAAAGGAGGCAGGTAGGAGATTTGCATAACGAGTGTATGCAAATTCCCCAGCAGCAGAACAGATCAGAAACTTGTAATGGAAAAACAGGTCTCTCTTGCAGAGACCTGCAGCCCACAGACTAGGGGAATGGTCAAACAGCTGTCTGCAGTGCATCCAGCTGGGCGGATCATTACACTAAGATAAATACATTCCTTCTCTTGTATTCCTTTCAACCCTCTTGCTACTTTTTTTTTTAGCCAATCATTATTTAGCCATCCATATATGAGCTTCTGGAAAGGTATTCTTGGAACATTATGTCTGTAGTGTGGGAGAGGAAATGGATAGGGACTGGGATATGGAGAGATCATGGGAAAATATTGCTCTAAATCAAGGATGTCCAACTACAATCCTCAAGGGCCGAGGCCCTCACACATTTTTGTCACAGCTCAAATTAATTTATGGGACTTGATTACTAAGGAGATGGTTTATCAGCTGAAACAAATGTCTCTGTTTCTATGTCCATTCTTAAAGTGCATCCATGATGAACAAAAGTTCATCATGCATAAGTGTGTTCCTTTCATATAGTTTATAGAATATTCCTCAAGCCAAATACTTTTTTTGTTTTGTTTTAATACCCTAATTCCCTATAAGCTAAACAAGCCTCGCCCACAGCTGCTCCAGTGCCTTGGCACTCTGAGACCCCTACAGCAAGGGCTTATGGGCGCTCAGTCTGGGCAGGAGGAGGAGGAGGTGTTACTAGCCAGAGATGGCAGAGGCAGAGGGAAGGAGGGAGGAGGAAAGGAGTGAAGTTTACACAGTCTGAGGGGTGAAGATGCAGAGCAGCTTGCCGGTGTGTAATGATCACATGCAGAACATGGCTGCTCTAATTGTATCACAGTAAAAAAATAATTATATACTGTTGAAGCTGTTTGCAGATAAATTTGCTGTGTAAACTATCTAAACTTTAGATAAGATTTGTAGACAAGTTACTTGTTATAGTTAGTTTTTCATCTCGGAGCTGCTTTAAAGCAAACGTGAAGCAAAAAAAAAAAAAAAACAAGCAAACAAAAAACAAACAAAAACAACAATTTCTTATGTAATGAGATGTATGTGCACTATGGATAATGAATAGAACATTAACATTAAGAAAAGAGTCTCATATTAGAGACTCATATTTTTACTTTCAGTTTTATAGATTTTTTTTTATATCATTGCATCATTCTGTCACCGTTGTAGTTTAAAACTATACTCTGTCATTTAAGCAATCAAGTAAAGCAAAGAAATAATGATCCTTTGAACTTCCCTGATGTAAAACCTTATCTTAAGCTGTCGCTCACTGCTTCTTGGCTGTTTAAGTGCTGTATTTGACCCAAGTTGGCCTAATAGCTCAGATATTCAATGGTATAGTAGAGGCGCCTCACGTGATGTCAGCTGGTATTCTTAGACAGAGACACACACTGCAGCCACTGTAGAGGTAAATCCTTGGCCTCCAATACAACAGATATAGCAACAAATGCAGCAGCGCTGTGTAGTCAACTTTAGAGTAATGTAGTTCCACCTCCAGAGATCCCAATAGGTAATTCTTCCACTCCTAAAAGTGCAACTCAGTGCACAAAAAAAAGGAGATAGGGACTCTCTCAGTGGAATAGATAAAATGCACAATTTATTTGAGTATATAGATTAAAATCAGATAAGATAAAACTCACATATAGAGGGTCCTACTCCAGTAGGAACCCTCCTGGCAACAAACGCTTCCCACTCCGTGTGGTACTACAAATGTCAGCGATCAGTGTGATATTGCCCGCTCTCGTCCCGAGAGCGGGCAATATCACACTGATCGCTGACATTTGTAGTACCACACGGAGTGGGAAGCGTTTGTTGCCAGGAGGGTTCCTACTGGAGTAGGACCCTCTATATGTGAGTTTTATCTTATCTGATTTTAATCTATATACTCAAATAAATTGTGCATTTTATCTATTCCACTGAGAGAGTCCCTATCTCCTTTTTTTTGTGCACTGAGTTGCACTTTTAGGAGTGGAAGAATTACCTATTGGGATCTCTGGAGGTGGAACTACATTACTCTAAAGTTGACTACACAGCGCTGCTGCATTTGTTGCTATAATAGCTCAGATATGCTCTTTTGCATACATGACAACTGAAGTTTTTTGTTTTTGTTTTATTCTTTTTAATGCTTTCTGTGCCAGAAAGCAACATGAGACTCTTTTCTTTGCTACTAATTTTCTATGTCTTAGCTATATTACACATACAATTCATTATCTCACAAGTTTATTTCCGCTTCAGGTTTGCTTTAACACTTGCATGGATATGCCCTTTCAATGCCCTTTCGAGGACTGGAGTTGGACATACCTGAACTAGATAAAGCTGCAACTGTCTTAACCATTTAAAGTGAATGTTTACCTATTTAAAAATAAAAAAGTCGGATACTCACCTAAGGAGAGGGAAGGCTCGGTCCTAATGAGCCTTCCCTCTCCTCTCCCGGTGCCCGGTCCCGCGCAGGATCCCCCGTAGCAGTATTCGACCAGTCCGGTCAAATACTGCCACTTCCGCAGCCGAAGGGAGGTTTCGGAAGCTTTCGGGAGCACTCGGGCTCCCGAAGACGGGCCGCTCCATACTACACATGCGCGAGCACCCTCTATGACGCACTCGCATGTGCGTAGTATGGAGCGGCCCATCTTCGGAAGCCAGAGTGCTCCCAAAGACCTCCGAAGTCCCTGCGGCGGCGGAAGCGAACGGGGGAGCCAGTGCAGCACCGAGGGCACCGGGAGAGGAGAGGGAAGGCTCATTAGGACCGAGCCTTCCCTCTCATTAGGTGAGTATCTGACTTTTTGATTTTTAAATAGGTAACCACTGGCTTTAAGCACCAGCAGTCTCTGGGCACTTAAAGACCAGAGACCACTGGTCCAATCCCGACGGAATCCCGACGAATCGCCGCACATACCTGCCGCAACCGCCATCATCGCCGCTCGCCGAGACCCTCAGGACATAGACTCTGCCTGTCTCTATGACGGCAGAGTCATGTGAGCCGGTCAGGAGCCGCTTTCATTGGCTCCTGACCCTGTTTTTCAATGTAAGCCAATGGGAACGGCTTACATTGAAAGACAGGGCCAGGAGCCAATGAAATTGGCTCCTGACCGGCTCACATGACTCTGCCGTCATAGAGACAGGCAGAGCCTGGGAGATGCGGCGAGAATTGTCGGGTATGAGCGGTGCGATCGGCGGGTAGTGGCAGAGACGGCGGATGCGCGCTGCGGACAGTGATTAAAATCTACGCCCTGCCAGCCAGGAGCCCACCAAAACAGGGCGTAGATCTCAATCACTGCGGTCCTTAACTAGTTAATTTCTGGTTCAAGGGTTAGGAAAGGTTTTTGTAGATAGGAAATGGATTATGTTTTTCCAGTGCTTCTTTCTGCTGATGTTTCAAATAAAAGTAAATAAGGGTTGATTTACAAAACAGTTTCATCTATAACACGTGAATTTATGGGCTTAACATCTTACTACTCAGGACTGGATGTTTATCAACTATATGGCACATAAAGTAAGTGGTGAGCAAGCAGTTAAAGGGGCACTATGGCGAAAAATCGTACAATTGAAAATGTGTGCAAACATAAACAAATAAGAAGTATGTTTTTTCCAGAGTAAAATGAGCCATAAATTACTTTTCTCCTATAATGCTGTCACTTACAGTAGGTAGTAGAAATCTGACAGAAGCAATAGGTTTTGGACTAGTCCATCTCTTCATGGGGGGATTCTCAGGGATGTATTTATTTTCAAAAGCACATATTGAATGGCAGTTGCTCTGTCCAACTGCCAAAAAACTGTGCAGCGAGCAGGGAAGCTAGCCAGCATCATTGTTTAAATCCTTTTGAGGGAATATCTTTATCTAGAATAAAAGCCTTGCTGAGAATCCGCTATGAAGAGATGGGCTAGCCCAAAACCTGTCACTTCTGTCAGATTTCTACTGCCTACTGTAAGTGACATCAGCATAGGAGAAAAGTAATTTATGGCTCATTGTACTCTGGAAAAAATGTACTTCTTATTTGTCTATGTTTGCACAAATTTTACATTTTACAATGTTTCGCTATAGTGCCCCTTTAAAGGACCACTATTGAAAAAAAAATGTACAATGTAAAATGCATGTGCACGCATAAGTATACAATGTACATTTTCCCCAGAGTAAAATGCACAATTAACCTGCTGAGCGGTCTGGACGAGCTCAGCTCGTCCAACACCGCCAGAGGCTGCCGCTCAGGCCCTGCTGGGCCGATTTGCACCAAATAAAAAGCAGCACACGCAGCCGGCACTTTGCCAGCCGCGTGTGCTGCCTGATCGCCGCTGCAGCGCGGCGATCCGCCGCGTGCAGCGGCAAAAGAGGGTCCCCCCAGCCGCCCGAGCCCAGCGTAGCCGGAACAAACAGTTCCGGCCAGCGCTAAGGGCTGGATCGGAGGCGGCTGACGTCAAGACATCGGCTGACGTCCATGACGTCACTCCGCTCGTCGCCATGGCGACGAGGGAAGCGAAACACGGAGGGCCGCTCATTGCGGCCTTCCGTGTTATCTCTTGCCGCCGGAGGCGATCGGAAGATCGCCTCCGGAGCGCCCTCTAGTGGGCTTTCATGCAGCCAACTTTCAGTTGGCTGCATGAAATAGTTTTTTTTTTATTTAAAAAAAACCCTCCCGCAGCCACCCTGGCGATTTAATCAGAACGCCAGGGTGGTTAAGTATGCATCTCCTATGTTGCTTTAACTTATAGTAGGTAGGTAGTAAAAAGCTGACAGATCTGACAGATTTTGGATTAGTCCAATACCTCATGGGATATTCTCAGAATTTATTTTATTCCTAACATAAACACTCCCTAGAAAGGATCTATACAAAGACGCCAGCCAGCCTCCCTACTCACTAGAGATGATCCAGGATATGCAATTATTTCTAGTTTTATGCCAATGCATGTACATTTTTATGAAAATATGTGCAGCTAGAAAATGGTCCAATCAGATCCCACCCAGGTTTAAACTGATTTGTCCATTTTCAAGCTGCATATATTTGCATGGAAATTTACATACATTTGCATGAACTCAGAAATATTTGCATATCATTGATCATCCCTACTACTCACTTGTACACTACTTGGCCGGTTAGAAAACTCCTAGAATTACCCATGAGGAGATGGACTAGTCCAAAAGCCCATCAGATCTGTACTGTAGGTGATAGGCAGCAACCTAGGAAAGATACATTTATAGTGCATTTTACTGGGTAACAAATGAACATTTTACAGAAATGCATACACATGCATTTTACATTTTATAATGCTTAATGGCCTTGGTCCTGTGACAAAAGCAATGCATGCTGATCTGATTTTTACGCAGTCTCCAATTATGTTATACTTCCTATAGATTGAATGATAAGAACTTGCACTTGTGAACTGTTACTTGTGTACATATCCCACCTACCTATATCCCCTTTCCAGTCTTCAAGGTATTGACTTGTCTCTTTTGCCTCTGATGCCATTCAAATGTTATAAATAAAAGTAATGTGAGGCAGAAGCAGTGCCGGAATGTACCGAGACTCTTATTTACAGCAGGGAGCTTCCCTAACTATCAGAGGCAAATTCAAGGACATTTCATCTCTCCTCATCATCATCATTTGTTTAGGCAACTCCGATTCTTTGTGACCCTATGCACGCCAGAAGTTTCTGTCAATCACTGCTTCTTTCAGCTGTTGCATTGGCATGTTCATAGCTTCACATATGCTGTCTAGCCATCTTAGCCTAGTCATCCTCTTCTTCTTTTCCCCTATTTTTTATTTGTTTCATGAAATTTTTATTGTATGACCATAAACAGCCATGTGCAGAACGTCATTAAGTTTGGCTGATGCTACAGACAGGAATACATCATCTATGTTCAGACTGCAGGGAGGGAGGCACAGCCTGCCTCTCTGAGAAAACTGCAGCCTGCTGCAAGGACTGTCCGCGAGACAAAAATAATTGGCTGTGTTTAAACTCTGGACAATTGCTTAAATTACAATTAATTTGACATCAGCTAAATTATGAACTTTCAAAAAGGTAAAAACAAAAATTGTTTAGACCTGACCTCAAAAACAAATTCTGTAAAAGTACCTGTTTTACATTCCTTTTTAATAGTAAACTGTGAAATATTGTCCGAGCACGGAGATTTCCACTAACCCAGTGGAACAATGAATTCCTCTTCTCCTATGCCATCCTGTGGTGTTTACTTGTTTGTGTAGTTTGCAAATAATAAAATAACATTATTATCAGCATCCACCATAAAAGTGACAGCAATATAAAACAAAGAAAAAAATGTAATCCTAGCAAATTCCATTTGCTAAAATATCATCAAGCATTGACCCCAAAAATCAACATAACAATAAACATAGATTAATAATGTAACAGATAACTGTGCAATATTATCCTAATGTGTTACATTTGTAAGAGAAGATACAGTAGAACATTTTATCACCTTTCCCAGTATAACATTATCCTCCATACTTGTCTGATCTTTACACCTTCCTCACGCACAACATTTTATTTTTATAATGTCCTTTTTTGTTGGATCGCTCATTTATATAATGAGCTCACGCATCTAAATTAATTCTACTGAGAAATGAACTATAACTGGGAAACTCCATAGAGACCCATTTCATTAATTTCTCAGTAGGTTTGTAAGATTTTATATTGCCATATATTCTTCTTAAGTAACTAATGACCATAGCTCAAAACATATTTGTATTTCAATATAAATGTATTATTATTATTATTATTATTATTATTATTATTATTATTATTATTATTATTATTATTATTATTATTATTATTATTATTATTATTTGCTAAATATGGCCTTGTCCAATCCAGCAGATAATTTTATTGCCCAGATCATAATTTTCTATTTTACTTCCCGATCCCCAAAATCAATATGGAAGGCAACAAACAGGACACTGACCTAAGAATGAGTTGTTTCTACCTGGAAGCAGTTTATCTACCCACTTCTATATGAGCTGTGCCTCTGATATCTCTTGGTAAGCTTTTATAGTGTGATTCTAACTGCTTGTAAGAAAAGGGGAGCTGCCAGCAGCACCTTTTCCGAATAAGATTTGTGCTGGAGTATTCTTTGATAAAATAACACTTTTTTTTTAATAATCAATAGTTTTTTATTAAGCTTTAAATGTTACAAACATGTTTCACAAAGTAATAAGGCAAGCAAAAAGCTAGCATCAATTACAAAAGCAAGACAAGCTAAAGCCCAAATGAAACACATTGTCCACCCAACTTCCAAGAAAATATTATACAATCCTAAGCGAATGATTGACGCTTTAGTGATTACTACAGCTCACTATATAACTTACAGAATGATACTAACACTCCCCAACCTACAGCGCAAACTATGAATGACTTTTTGAAACCACTAAACCTACCGACTATTAATAAAACACAACTAGACCTCTTAAATTCTCCCATCACAACTGCTGAGATCCCACTGGCAATGAAAAGTTTCAAACCACATAAAGCTCCGGGACCGGATGGTTTTACTAACTTGTATAACAAGTCCTTCACTAATATCCTAGCTCCCCATCTATGTTCAACAAAATAATGCTGGGAGGCTCCCCGCCTAAGGAGTTTCTGGAGGCACAAGTCTCAATAATTCCTAAACAAGGCAAAACTATATATATATGTAACAAACGCTGGAGAGGCAGCCGCGGTGAACAGTGCTACCACCGCTGCTGCCTCCAGCTCCCTGTTTAGCAGCATTTCCGGGCCTCAGGCATCTAGCACGCCGAGGACGGAACTGTCAGTTGCACATAGGGTTGCCTTGTCGTGCGCACGCTTAGACAGGACCTTTATGCGGGGAGGAGGCGCATCAGCTGACCGGCTGGTCGGCTGACGTCAGAGGAGACGCTCGCCGCTCCTCATTGTTTGATTGCAGGGGGCATGCCTGGAGGGTCTCCTCTGCTTCATAAGCCTAGCTGTGTCACTCGCAACTTGTCTGCTGTTGCGAATACTTCGTGTTAGCGCTCAGACCCTTAGATAGTTCCGGTGTGCTTTGATCCGGGAGGAAACCGGGGATTTCACACAAGATAGGAATTGTTTGATAGCCTTAAAGAATTACCTTACTGTATTATTATTTGTGCATGACTCTGGCTCATTCTGACCACTCTCTTGCTCAGTGATTCTGTACCTTTGCTCATCTGATCTTGCTGCCAACTCTGCCTGTCTATATCTTCCTGACTCTGCCTTCCGATTTTGTACTGCATCTGTCTGTCTGTTGCCAAACCCGATCTGTCTGACCACTCTACTCTCACCAGAGGGCCCTTGACTCTGGTGAGAGGCACTGTACTGATAGTACCCACCAGCTCCTCTGGTGAGGTATAGCTCTGATCAATATTACTGTTGCACCAAACACCATCTGTATTTGTTGTCACATCAGCTTCTGATATACCGGTATTATAGGTGATTCTGCAGATCACCTTATAATCAGGTATATATCTGCATTATAGGTGATACTGCAGATCACCTAATAATCAGAATTCTGTTTCTTGCTGACACAAATCGTATATATATATATATATATATATATATATATATATATATATATATATATATATATATATATATATATATATATATATATATATAATCATTCATCACCAAGATTTTTTTTATTCTTTATTTTGTTTATACGATTTCTAGACTGCACCCCCATCATTGGTTATTGCGCTCTTCACTACATTCTACCTATGCTTGATGAAGATGTGCATACTACTGTTACTGGTATGCATACCTAATTCTTTGTTCTAGCACTTTTTTCCATCACAAAGCTTTCCCATTAAAATGGGCAGCAATGAGGAATGTATTGAGAGCAATAAGAGCCAATGGAAGATTGGAAGACTTTAAAGATAGTAGCGCTGACAAACAGTACACACAGTGCATAGGCTACTGTGGAGGAGAAATGCTTGCAATTAATCGAAAACTGAGGATGCTCAGATCACTTTAAAGGGACCTCGAGCAGAGACTTAAAAAGCAAGTCTGCACTTACCTGGGGCCTCCTCCGGTCTTCCGTAGCCCGCAAGGTTCCTCAGTGTTCTCTAGGTTCCCACTGTGGTCCCGTCACTGGCTCCATGCGCCCCGCAACTTTGGCTGAAATTGCACATACGTGATCTGTCCATGCACCTGGTATGATCATTCACCTATCACTGTAAGCAGGAGCACATGCATGGTTCAGTCTTTTGAGATTTGCATGCGCAGGACACTTACGGCAAACAGTGTTAGGGCGCGGCTAGGCCATGCATGTGTGGCTTCAGCTGAAGTTAGTGGGTTAATGGAGCCACCAGTCGGATCACAGAGTGAACCCAGAGGATACCGCGAGACCTTGCGGACTGGAGGACTGGAGGAAGCCCCAGGTAAGTGCAGGTTTGCTTTTTTAGCACTGCTCAGGGTCCCTTTTAGGCAATAACCCCGATAATGAATTGTAATTGCATTATTGATCATTAAAAAAATTAGTGTCTGTTGTTATTTCGGTTTTCTATAATACACTTCTTATGTCAGCTTTACTATTTCTGTTTTTTCATCTGTCGTACTAACGTTACAAAGGATGTCTTTATTTCTTTGTTCCTTAAACTGTAAATACCTGGATTAATCAGGGGTGTCCCCACTGTGTAGAATAGTGCCAGTAGCTTGTCAAGATTCAAGAGTTGCCCTCCATTTGGAATCCCGTAAGTAAAAATGATGCTTACATAAAATATAGAGACTACAGTCAGGTGAGAACTGCAAGTGGAGAAGGCCTTCTGTTTTCCCGTAGTTGATTGGATTCTTAAAATTGTTACAATAACACAACTGTAAGAGATAACAATAACTACAAAGGGTAGAAAAACTACAACCACACTAGTCAAAAACATTATTAACTGGACTGCCAATGGATCTGAGCAAGAAAGTTTTAACAATGGTAGCACGTCACAGAAGAAGTGGTCGATTATATTGGGCCCACAAAACTTTAGGCTAGCAATTGCTATTGCATCAACCATGACAACAAGGAAGCTCAAAAGCCAACATGCAAGAACTAATTTTGCACAGAAAAAGTTATTCATTATAGAAGTGTAGTGCAAAGGACTGCAGATGGCCAAATAACGGTCGTATGACATCACCGTTACGATTAAACACTCTGTACATTCGGCCACTGCAAAAACATATTGCTGGACAACACACTTTGTGAAAGAGATTCTTCTGTCTTCTCGAACTATAATATACAACAAGTTTGGGGCAATATCTGTGGATAGAATCAGATCAGATAATGAGAGCTGAATGAGTAAGAAGTACATTGGAGTGTGGAGGGTCTTGCTGTAGAAAACCAGTGTGATGATCAAGAGGTTTGCATAAATTGTAAAGATGTATACCACAAGTATAAGTGCAAAGAGAAAAATGTTGACTTCTTTTGAGCTTCTAAATCCCATAAGGATGACTTCAGTTATTGTTGTCCCATTGTTTTCATATTCTGAGAATATAAAAGAGAATATTAACTAGTATATAAACGTTAGTTACATGTGTATGGAATAATTAGGGAACAATGGCGATAATAGTACTCTTAGGTAGAGGTGTAGTGTGTTGTAACAGTCGTTTAAAGAGGAACTCCAGTGAAAATAATGTAATAAAAAAGTGCTTCATTTTTACAATAGTTATGTATAAAGGATTTAGTTAGTGTTTGCCTATTGTAAAATATTTCCTCTCCTTACATTCTAATATTTATCACATGGTGGCCTTTTTACTGCTGGCAGGGGATGTCACTGGAAGGAGATGTTGCTTGCTTTTTTGGCAGTTGGAAACAGCTGTTATTTCCCACAATGCAACAAGGCTCCCACAGTGTGATGTCAGAACCATGGTCCTGACATAACACTGTGGGAGGGGTTTCACCACAATATCAGCCATACAGAGCCCCTGATGATCCGTTTGTGAAAAGGAAAATATTTCTTATGGGAAATGGGGTATCAGCTACTGATTGTGATGAAGTTCAATTCTTGGTTATGGTTTCTTTTTAAGCCTTTGAGCTATTTGCCGAGAAGCAGAAAATACGGGCACCCCTGTTCGAAGTTTGGGCACCACCATCGGTGCCCATAGAAATTTGTAGTTGTATTTTGCATTGTTAGCAGCCCCGGCGGGGTAGGGGGGCAGTCAAAGTTATCCTTGGGGGTGGTTAAGGTTCACCATCAGGGAGGTAGCTAAGGTTAGCCATGGAGCCGGTTAAGGTTAGCCATGGGGGTGATTAAGGTTCACCATGGGGGGGTAGCTAACATTAGCCATGGGGCAGGTTGAGGTTAGCCTTGGGGGTGATTAAGGTTTACCATGGGGGGGTAGCTAACATTAGCCATGGGGCAGGTTGAGGTTAGCCTTGGGGGTGATTAAGGTTTACCATTGGGGAGGTAGCTAAGGTTAGCCATGGGGCAGGTTAAGTTTAGCCTTGGGGGGTGATTAACGTTCACCATGGGGGGGTAGCTAAGGTTAGCCATGTGGATGGTTAAGGTTAGATATTGCTGAGGAAAGGTTATGTTTAGCTGTAATAAAATATGTATATCAGTATTTATTACAAATATTTTACTATCATCATTTGCAGTGCAGTAAGTTTACTAATAGCTTTTCTGCTTTTCAACTTTTCTGAGCACCCATATTTCTGGGCGAACTTTTCATATATACATTTGCAGATTTTACATGCTGTTGGATATATGATTTCCACAGCTATGGATCCATGATGTGAGATGTGTTCTGTTCTACGTGTGGATATAAATAAAAGTGCATGTTTGCTAAGTTCCAGGTCCTGGATTGATGCAACATTAGAGTAAGAGCAAGCAGGGAAGCCGGGCAGAGTGGAGGGAAGTGACGATCGCAGAGGGAACGTCAAGAAGGTAAGTCCTGGTCCTCTTCTTCCACTTCTACCACCAATGCCAAGGCTCCTAATCAGTGAGGAAACATCTCAGCTGTCATATGAAAGCTTTATCTCCCCTCTTGGGTGCACACGGTCACGGCGGGAGCGGAAATAGCAGGTGCCATAAATCCTATGCTGCATCGGAGTTCGGCAGCCACAAGTGCAGCATAGGATTTACGCGGCATGGTCCTCAGAAGGTTAAGGATCAGTTGTGCCTCCCCCTATGCTTACACTTAAACCTTTGTAATTTGGGTTCATATACTGGGGTATACCTCTGTATAATTGTTGGTGGGCACTGTATGACAATTCTACATGTATATGATTATTATACTTGCAGATTTGAGACGTTGGGCTTGATTCACAAAGCGGTGCTGAAGGTTAGCACACCTGTGAAAACCCCCTTAGCACGTCTAAATGAGCTTTTAGCATGCAAAACTTTATGCGCGCAATACTTTATGCGTGTAAAACTTTACGCGCGCACTGCACAGAGCGCGAGGCGCTCCGCGCAAAGTGCCCATTGAAGCCTATGGGACTTTGCGCACATAAAACTTTGCGCGCGATTAGCGCGCGATCCGATTGAGAAATCCGGTGCTAACCTATTTAGCACCCTGGTTAGCACGTCTAAAGACTTTAGACGTGCTAAGTAGGTTAGCACCGCTTTGTGAATCAAGCCCATTATATTTAGGGTTTGATTGAAGACTAATGGATGGACAATATATTCTGGCTGCTGGTTGTGCTTTTTATATAAATTGTTTATTGGGTTTATCTTTTTTTAAACCTCATTGATAATAGCAAACTGGTATGCAGTTTGGAGTTTTTAAGATAACATCCATAGACCCACCTAGACCCACCCAGTGAGGTTTATGCAGTAACCAATGGTGAACAGTTGAGCATGGTGCATTGCATGCAATGTATTTCATATTACTCTATTCATCATGCAATACGTCTTTACACATGTTATTCTGCTCAGTGGCCAGTGGCGTAGCTATGGAGTGATGGGCCCCGGTGCAAGTTTTACATTGCCCCCCCAAGCACTCTATATGTAACACTTGATACAGTGCAACAAAACCTGCCAAGGTCATCCACAGTATTAGAGGAGCAAGAAGGGGATGGGGAACAGTTTGTTAATGATTACTACTATTCATATCTATACATACAGACTGGTGACAGCGCTCATGGATGCATTCGCTTGCAAACCTACAGGGGCAATGCACAGCCCTTCTGGACTAAATACATGCCCTGAATGCAAAGCAGATGCAAATTGTGTGCTAATTCTAATCTAAAGCTTTGCGAATAATTGTGAATCAGTGAATGCAGCTTTGCTGTATTCATATCTATAGAAGTGATTATTATGAGCACAGGACCAATAGAGAGCTAATACAACAGTTAAGGGAGGGCCCTTCGGGGTCCCTCTGGCCCAAGGGCCCCGATGCAGTCACTACCTCTGCAACCCCTATTGCTACACAACTGATTCTGCTTACACTGCAGTGTCTTTCAGAGAAAATAGTTTTTATTGAGTTTTGTTTTAAACTAGTGATGAATGATCACATATTTTGCATAATTGTAATTCAGCATTGTAATTCTTAGTTACGATACAAAAATGCCATGCAAAATGTTTTAAAAATGTTTAATAACTTTAGTTTGTAATCACCAGGAACTGTAATTGAATGTAATTTTTGCACAATGTTGTGCCAACTTTAGTAGTAGCTGTATTTTCCACCATGTAAGATGCATTTTTCTCCTCAAAAAATGGGAAGAAAAAGTCCCTGGCCCATATGCAATTCACTTTTTCACCTGAGTTTTCTCCTAGGTGATATTTTTAAACTCGTCAATAAAACGCATTTTAAGCCCCTAGAAGGCAAGAATATGCTCAAAATAACTCTCTCAATCCCAGGTTAACAAAACACGTTATTTGATACTGTTCCTTTAATTATTCAATAAATACGCCACTAAGGTTCACGTACGATTGTTTTCCAGTATTGTTCAGATGCAATTGATGGCTACTCCTCCCATCCATTACCGTGCACTCGCCTCAGAAGAAGCAAGGCTTGCCCCAGTGAAGCGGTCATAAGGCCGTGCACCACAGACGCCCGCTTACCCCCCGCGATTGCACCACAGCTCCCACTATAAATAGCCTTTAGCCTATTGTTTGTTGCATTTACCTTTGCATCCACAATTTGCATTAGCACTTTATTAGACAGTAGTATTGGGCGAACACCTAGATGTTCGGGTTCGCGAACGTTCGCCGAACATCGCCGGACATCGCCGAACTCCGAACATAATGGAAGTCAATGGGGACCCGAACTTTCATGCTTTGTAAAGCTTCCTTACATGCTACATACCCCAAATGTGCAGGGTATGTGCACCTTGGGAGTGGGTACAAGAGGAAAAAAATATTTGAAAAAGAGCTTATAGTTTTTGAGAAAATTGATTGTAAAGTTTCAAAGGAAAAACTGTCTTTTAAATGTGGAAAATGTCATGTTTCTTTGCACAGGTAACATGCTTTTTGTCGCCATGCAGTCATAAATGTAATACAGAGAAGAGGTTCCAGGAAAAGGGACCGGTAACGCTAACCCAGCACAAGCAGCAGAACACGTGATGGAACAGGAGGAGGCGCAGGAGGAGAAGGACACACTTTTTGAGACACAACATCCCAGGCCTTGCATGAGAACAAAAAGCGTGCGGATATAGCAATGCTTTTTGCCGCCATGCAGTCATAAATGTAATAAAGATGAGAGGTTCAATAAACAGGGACTGGAAACGCTAACCCAGGCCAGCAGCAGCACACGTGATAGAACAGGAGGAGGCGCAGGAGGAGAAGGCCACGCTTTTTGAGACACAACATCCCAGGCCTTGCATGAGGACAAATAGCGTGCGGATATAGCAATGCTTTTTGCCGCCATGCAGTCATAAATGTAATAAAGATGAGAGGTTCAATAAACAGGGACCGGCAACACTAACCCAGCAGCAGCAGCAGCAGCACACGTGATGGAACAGGAGGAGGCACAGGAGGAGAAGGCCACGCTTTTTGAGACGCAACCCAGGCCTTGCATGAGGACAAAAAGCGTGCGGATATAGTAAACAGAATGCTATATAGTGTGGCTGAGCGAGCGGTGTACTACTATTCCCAGCAGACACAAAGTGGCAGTAAACAGAATGCTATATAGTGTGGCTGAGCGAGGTACACAGAGTGGCAGTAAACAGAATGCTATATAGTGTGGCTGAGCGAGCGGTGTACTACTATTCCCAGCAGACACAGAGTGGCAGTAAACACATGCTATATAGTGTGGCTGAGCGAGGTACACAGATTGGCAGTAAACAGAATGCTATATAGTGTGGCTGAGCGAGCGGTGTACTACTATTCCCAGCAGACACAGAGTGGCAGTAAGCAGAATGCTATATAGTGTGGCTGAGCGAGGTACACAGAGTGGCAGTAAACAGAATGCTATATAGTGTGGCTGAGCGAGGTACACAGAGTGGCAGTAAACAGAATGCTATATAGTGTGGCTGAGCGAGCGGTGTACTACTATTCCCAGCAGACACAGAGTGGCAGTAAACAGAATGCTATATAGTGTGGCTGAGCGAGGTACACAGAGTGGCAGTAAACACAATGCTATATAGTGTGGCTGAGCGAGTGGTGTACTACTATTCCCAGCAGACACAGAGTGGCAGTAAACACAATGCTATATAGTGTGGCTGAGCGAGGTACACAGAGTGGAAGTAAACACAATGCTATATAGTGTGGCTGAGCGAGCAGTGTACTACTATTCCCAGCAGACACAGAGTGGCAGTAAACAGAATGCTATATAGTGTGGCTGAGCGAGGTACACAGAGTGGCAGTAAACACAATGCTATATAGTGTGGCTGAGCGAGCGGTGTACTACTATTCCCAGCAGCGACACAATGACTGGGGGGACCCTGGCTAGCGTGGCTGGAGCGCGAACTACCCTGCCTGCCTACCCAAAGCTAAACCCACAGACAAATGGCGGAGATATGACGTGGTTCGGGTATTTATTTACCCGAACCACGTGACAGTTCGGCCAATCAGAGCGCGTTCGGGTCCGAACCACGTGACCCGTTCGGCCAATCACAGCGCTAGCCGAACGTTCGGGGAATGTTCGGCCGTGCGCTCTTAGTTCGGCCATGTGGCCGAACGGTTTGGCCGAACACCATGAGGTGTTCGGCCGAACTCGAACATCACCCGAACAGGGTGATGTTCTGCAGAACCCGAACAGTGGCGAACACTGTTCGCCCAACACTATTAGACAGTGGTTTTTATGAGCTAAATATTCTGCATTGTGCCAGATTCCCTTCTCCTCTTTTTGTGCTCAATTTAAATCATGACTAGGGATGCTCATTCGGATTCCGCGGAAATGCAATTTCCGAAATTCCGCCCGACTTTAACATCGATTTTCTCAAAAACTATAAGGTCTTTTTGAAAACTTTTTTTGCATCTTGTTCACAAGACACAAGTTTAATAACCCTTGAAAATTGGTGTTTGTAGGACTTAAGGGGGCTTTGCTATTAACCGCTAAAGTCGGTGGATTTTTACTGTAATGAAAAATGCAAAAAATCTGCTTCTGCCTATTTTGTGCATTTACATCACAGGAAAAATCCGCTGACTTTAACAGTTAATAGCAAAGCCCCCGTAAGTCCTAGGGTTTATTAAACAGAATCTTCTGAACAAGATGCAAAAAAAAAGTTTTCAAAAAGACCTTATAGTTTTTGAGAAAACCGATGTTAAAGTCGGGCGGAATTTCTGCGATTTCCGGCGGAAATTCCGCATTGGAATGCGGAAATTGGTAGCGGAAAGCGGAATCGGTATTTTGCAATGGCGGAATGCGGAATTACCGCGGAATCGGAAATTGGCATTTCCGACCAACCCTAATCATGACTCAACTATGTTGCCCAAAATGCCACCTTCCCCAAACCAACCTGTTTCACCCTGTATGTAATGTAATGTCCACAGATTTCAAAATACTTGAGCTACATAATTCAAATATTTAAGACAATAGGTACAGTTGGCTTTTCCGAACTTCCTTAATTGTAATTATTCAATTGCTATGCCCCCAAGGTTCAAGTAAGATTGCTTTCCAGTATTGTCCGCACAATTGCCTACATGTAGTCAGAATAAAGTCTTTAGCAAGTGCCATTATTTTTCTACATAACCCACATGATTTCCATCAGGAGGTCGCAATTTTTTTTAAAGAACAGGTGGGGACTGTGATGCCCTTTTAAATAATTATAAATAAAAAATCCATCAAGCATTTGAAAAAATGGAAACTGTTTTTGGAAAGAATGTTTTGAGGAGCAAGCACAAAAAAAAGGACTTTTGCTATATGGAATTTGTAGCGGAAGGGAGGGGAAGCACATCCGCTAACAAGACGCTGCAAAACAGGTCAAACAAGTTGAGAGGGAGAAAAAACTTAATTGCAGTGATGAGCGAAAATGCTCATATTCTTTTTTGCATTTAAGTTTGCAAAAAATAAATAAATAAATAAATGCACTTTAGAGTAAAAATGCCATGACAAATTATTTTGTAATAAGTTTGTGATTTCTTTAGCCTTTTTTTTTTTTTTTTACAAACGTTCAAGCTAAAATAAATGATTTTGCACTTTGTTGTCAATTTTTATGCTTAAAGGGAAGGTTCAAGCAAAATAAAAAAATGAGTTTCACTTACCTGGGGCTTCTACCAGCCCCATGCAGCCATCCTGTGCCCTCGTAGTCACTCACTGCTGCTCCAGTCCCCTGCTGGCAGCTTGCCGACCTCGGAGGTCGGCGGGACACATTGCGTACATTTTTACGCATTCCCGCTAGTGCAGGAACATTAACACATACATTTTTACGCGTTACTGGTTCAATGCGTACATTTTTATTTGTATGTATTTATTTTTTGTATGTGTTAATGTTCCTGCACTAGCGGGAATGCGTAAAAATGTACGCAATGTGTCCCGCCGACCTCCGAGGTCGGCAAGCTGCCAGCGGGGGACTGAAGCAGCAGTGAGTGACTATGAGGGCACAGGATGGCTGCATAGGGCTGGTAGAAGCCCCAGGTAAGTGAAACTCATTTTTTTATTTTGCTTGGACATTCCCTTTAAAGTACAGAGGTTTGTTTGCAAATTTTCACCATATTGTGAAAATGCAATGTATTTTTGCTACTATTTTCTCCAACTCAAAATAGCATTTTTGATGGGAAAATGACTGGTGAAAATCCTCAAGCAACACTGCTTCATTGTAAGTGGTCCCTTTGGTTTACATCACTTGTTACTCCCTTTGTCTCCTGAGCTTTGCAGTCCCACACTGAGTTCTGGCCAGTGAGGTGAAAAGCTGGCATCTGATGATCCTCTTTGTTGGAATATAAACAGCATTTGCTGACCCTGTAATATTACAGCTTCAGGAACTGAAGGAGATGAGTGTTATTTGAAATAATTGTGACTTTATAAGATGTTCATAAATAATTCATACAAATAAAGTTAGTACCTTTTGAACATATCAATAAGGTATTTAACAAAACATTTTCGATTGATCGGCCTAGGCCACTGCTTCAATTGGAAGAAATTACACAGGCTTCTCTTTTTTCAGTGAGCTAAGGTTGGTTAGAAATTGACTGATGAAAATGCCCTCATTTTGCTTACTCTTTACAAATACCTACTTGATACAGATAAAAGATGTTATTAATATATACAGTATGCTCATGTACTTGTATAGAAATATATGGTCATACATATTATAGAAACGACACTATTTTATGATACTTGCTATGTAATAATAGTTGACTTACTCCATTGTAATGTATGGTTGGCTCTCATGCTTACTATTACTGTATATAATAGCCTGTGCTAATAAAAATCCCTTGTATTAACTACAGAGGTTTCGTCATTGAGGTAAGCTACCTCATATCACTTTTCGATTTTAAGCTGATTTTAGATGCTTTTATTACATCAGGGCGCCTCTTTCCCTTTTACGTGCTATTACTGTATATGTTATTTCTCCTGCTATAATATCGAAATAAAAATTATTGTTGAAAAAAAAAAAGAAATAATTGTGACTCTTGTTTTTGATACGTTTACACACAGAGAGCACCTCTTGGCTCCCCCCCCCCCCCTCTTTTTGGTACACGATGATTCAGGATATCCTAATAGGATGACCTCTCCTAACTGATAATCATTGGCCTCAATTCACTAACCTTAAAGAGGAACTCCAGTGAAAATAATGTATTTAAAAAAGTGCTTCATTTTTTCAATAAATTATGTATAAATGATTTAGTCAGTGTTTGCCCATTGTAAAATCGTATAAATCCCTGATTTACATTCTGACATTTATTACATGGTGAAATTTTTACTATTGGCAGCTGCATGTTTTTTTGCCAGTTGGAAACAGCTGTAAACAGCTATTTCCCACAATGCAGCAAGATTCCCAGACAGGAAACTGCCAGGAGTACCTACTCAAGAGTTTCTTGTGGGAGGGGTTTCACCACAATATCAGTCATACAGCGCCCCCTGATGGTCTGTTTGTGAAAAGGAATAGATTTCTCATGTAAAAGGGGGTATCAGCTACTGATTGGGATAAAGTTCAATTTTTGGTCGGAGTTTCTCTTTAACTCCTGTCTTTAATAACTCTACTGAGCTGTTTTACAGTTATCACCATGGTGATATAATTGTGATAACTGTAAAACAGCTCAGTAGAGTTATTAAAGACAGGAGTTAAGGTTAGTGAATTGAGGCCAAAGTAATTTACCAATTAACCAGTTAGTGGATGCTGGTGGGCCAACAGTAGAATGGGAGGTTATGTAGTGAGAAGAAGGAGCCAAAGTTTGAGCAGGTGAATTAAAAGGGTTAAAGTTGTGAAGTTTTGATGGTCTAGATGCAATTGCAGTGCCTTTTCACAAAATGTACTTTGCCTGGCTTACATTTAGTGGTTTCCTGAAAAACATATCTGCACACTTATCTGACCTTACATATATTGCTCCGGACTATTTGCCAAATGACCCGTATGTAGGGTAGCAACAGATACAATTTTTATTTTACATACAGGACTGTAATGGGGATGAGGATTATAATAAATGGAATGTGATTTACCCCATTAAACTAACAACAACCCGCTTTAAGGCATTTTAGGAACATTTCAGAATATTTACACTTATAGTGACACTGAAGCAGGGAAAAAAAAGCATGATATAATGAATTGTATGTGCAGTGCAGCTCAGATATAGAACATTAGTAGCAAAGCAAAGAGTCCAACAGTTTAATTTTCAATCATATAGCTTTTTTTCTTGTTACATTGCATCACTCTGTCATACCTGCAATTACAAACAACACACAGGGCGATTCACAAACCCATGCTAACTGTTAGCACGCGTGGGCTAAACAGTTAGCACGCAAACTGCTGCACATGGACTTTTTCACGTGCAAAGTCCCTCGATCATGGACGTGATAATACTGACTTTTGTGCACAATCGGCGCCCAATCACGTGAAAAAGTCCACGTTATCGAGCGCAAATGTCCGCGATTGCGGGACTTCGCACGTGAAAAAGTCTGTGTGCAGCACTTTGCGTGCTAACTGTTTAGCCCACCCGTGCCAACTGTCAAGCCCACTGTATTTTAAGCTAGGAAACAGAGCTAATGACCCTTTGAACTCTCCTGTAGTAAAACCTTATGTGAAGCTTATGTTTTCATTGTTTCTTTGATATATAACTGCTTTAGAAAATAGAACCCAAGTTGGGTCGGAGAGCTCAGAGAAGTTCTTTTGCATAGATACCAACTGAAGTTGTTTAACTCTTCCTGTACTGGAAACAATATGATACTCTTTCATTTGCTACTAATGTTCTACTTCTTAGTAGAGACGCCGCAAACATTGAATTTTCCGTTTGCGAACAGCAAACGCAAACTTCCAAAAATGCAGGTGAATCTTGCGAACCGTCATAGACTTCAATGGGCAGGTAAACTTTAAAACTTACAAAGACTGTTTCTGGCCACAAAAGTGATGAAAAAGTTGTTTCAAGGTTTGGACTGTGGCATGCCGGAGGGGGATCCATGGCAAAAGTCCCACCAAAAACTACAGAGTTGACGCAAAGTCGGGTTTTAATCCCTAGAGGGCAGAAAACACATTATGCACAGCTCTGGGTGTCAGTGGGCTGTGGAGTGTCTCACACAGAAAAAATGCAATAGTACTATCAGAATACAGTGAAATAATAATGCACTGGAGTGGTTCTGTGCCTGCAACTTAATGAGGCAACAGCAGTAGTGTGCACAGCTCTGGGTGTCAGTGGGCTGTGGAGTGTCACACACACAAAAAACACAGGAGACAAATGTACTAGCCCTCAAAAGGGCTGTTTGGGGTGCTTTAAATGCTAGGGAGGAACAAGAACACAGGCCTAGCTAATGCTTTCCCTACCTATCTGCAGCAAGTCTGACCCTGCTCTCACTAACAGCCAGCAGAGAATTGATCCAATATGGTCACCACAACTGATTTTTGATAGAGGGGTTGGGGGGTCCAGGAAGAGGTGCTAGCTGATTGGCTGCCATGTGTCTGCTGACTGTGAGGTAAGGGGTTAAAATTTTGCTCAATGATAATTTGTAGGGGTCAAATCTAACACGCCAAATGTTTGCTGCAAATGCGAACAGCGGATGTTTGCAGAATACTGCTCGCTGGTGAACAGTTCAGGCCATCTCTATTTCTTAGCTGTACTACACATACACTTCATTATATCATACATTTTTTTTTCACTTCAGATTCACTTTAACACTTAAAAATGTTTTGTGTAAAACCAATCATAAGAAAAATAAATATAATAAATTTAATGTGGAAGGAAGAAAACAACAAATGTTCTGAATAAAATGCCACAAGTGAACACCTAAGTATGAAACATTTGAAAGGCACCGTCTGTGCACCATTAAGAATTTGTTAGTAAATGATCAAAGATGAAAATGTGAAAAAAATATTATGAACAGTATTTTCAAGAAAGAAAAGGATAAAATACACTTCAACACTTTTACCGGCACGGAAGTGTATTCCATGGCTCACTGTCCTCACAAAGATTTTCATTTCTAGAGAGAAATGAGCGTCCCTTATTGTGAGATTGTTCATTTATAAAAGGAATGGAGCCCTCAGAAGCAAATCAGCTGAGACATGAACCATGACCATGAAAATCCTTGGAGACCCATTACTTATTTCCTCAGTGGAATATGCCAGCTACTAAGTTTTATTCAATTGTTATGTTTAATTTACAGTAAACTAAGTAATTTAAAATTCATCCCAGCCCTATGATAGTAATAATAACAATATTAACAATAATAGTGATAACAAGACCTAAAATAATAGTAGTTAATAGTGATGAACAAAACTATTTCTTTCCTTGTCCTACATTTTTTCACAAAACAGGGGAGTTTTCACAAAATATGAAAACTAAGAAATGACATGCAGTGTGTACTTGTGTATAAGTCTACCCGCATATAAGCTGAGGTAATCAGTCACTTTTCCTCCAGAAATCAGGAAAAATGTATTGACTTGCATATAAGCCGAGGGTTGGAAATACAGTGGTTTTTGTGTTAAATAATGAGCTTTATTAACCTCTTAAGGACTAGGTTAGGTCACTTGCCCGTAGCTTTGCCTCACCGTGGCGCAAGTGTCTAGTATAATATACTTTGAATGCAAACCATATTGGAAGCTAAAGTTCCTCCTAGTTTAATAAATGTTAGTGTGAGGAAACGCGGAAAAGCCGCTGCAAGGGCTCAGAGTGAGGCGGCTGTTTCCGCGTCTAACATGGCGGCACAACGCGAAGAAACCGCCGCAGGCCGCATGGGCAGAGCGGTGGAGTCCGCGTTGGATGTGGCGGATTGTACGCATGGCAAAGCAGATGGCATTGCGGCTGGATGCGGGGAAACCGCCGCTCGCTTAGTGAGCGAGGCGGCGGTCCCCGCGCCTGAATCAGTGGTCACATTGCAAGACATGTCTGGTGTGGCTGGGACTGCTAGTCCACACAGGTTCAGAAGGGCGCGCGCGCGCGCTGAGAGGCAGAGCTTATATGACAGCCAGAAAAGGGTCAGCTGACCAAGCGGGTCAGCTGACATTTTCACCACCTGCCATTGGTCCAGCACTTAGGGTAGGCGCTGGAGAGCGCTTTGCTATATATACTGGGTGCTGGTCATTCTCTGGTTGTCTGCTGTTGCGATCACTACGTGGTAGCACTCAGACCTTGTCTGTATCTGTGTTCTAGCATAGTTTCCAAAGGTGTTGACATCAAGGAGCTCACACCTTAGCAATAGGAATATTGAACTGTATTATTTGTTATGACCTTCTGCCTGTCTGACCATTCCTCTGAACTCTGATTCTGTACCTCGCTATTTCTGTTACCCTGTTGCCAATCTCTGCTCGTTCCTGGACTCTGTATTGGCCTCCTGTTTCTGTACTGTGCTATTCTGATACTCCGTTGCCAAACCCTGTCTGTTTATTGGATTCTGTATCTGCCTCCTGAATCTGTACCTTATCTGTCCGTGTGTTAACGACCTGGCTTGCCGACCCCGAGAACTGGCCTTACTGTTAGAGGCAGTTCACAGACCTGTCAGTGACACCCTCTTCCACGGGTGTCACTCTCGCTCTGTCCTTCCTCCCCTCAGCCTAGCTCCTCCCCCCTGGAGAGTCTAGGCCAGAGGAAGGAACATACTTCTGGAGAAGTACTCAAAGTATACTGTTGCATCTAAACACTCACTTGTTCTATCAGGTGTCCAGAGGTTAGTAGATATATCTGATTATCGGTGATACTGCAGATCACCAATAATCAGGTATATTCTGTATTCTCATGATACTGCAGTTCACCGGTAATCAGACCCTCTCTGTGTTACACCGATCGTTACAGTTAGCACTTGTCTTGGATGCAGGGCATGCATTTTTCAGTCTGGCAGAGGCGGTGTATGCCTGTGCGATTAACCATTCACTTGCAGCATGTGTTTAGGGATGTGCAACCTTTCCCCCCACCTTGTCTTAACTCTGTAACTATATAACTATCAGGTTAGCTGCTCCCAGCCCCTCCTCCTGAGTTTCCTGTTTGCATGATAATTAGTAGCAGATTTGCATCTGAATTGAATGCAAAGTGAGCAGAAAGTCTATTTAGGTGCTGCACACTGAGCTGGTGGTCATTTCAGATGCAGCCTTAGTGGTATGAACTAGGGAGATTATTTATTAAATACAAATTCGGCAAATGGTAGATAATCCAACCAGGATGCCTGACAGTCAAATGCAAAACAACAGAGGTACTGTTCCAGGGACTGATTGGTTTTCTCTGTTTGTCTGTTGTTTTCCAGATGTAACCCGGAAGAAAAAAAGAGTTTGGGCCTAAAAGATTACAAAAAGCACGCCAGAAATGTGACACAAACTGAACCCCCCTGTCATACACAATATTTTCTGGAATACCATGCAAACGGAAGATGTGTGTAATAAATAGCTTAGCCAGTTCTTGAGCTGAGGGCAACTAAGTGAGAGTGTGCCATTTTGCTAAATCGGTCGACTATAACCCAAATGACTTTTCTACCCCCTGACAAAGGTAAATCCACCACAAAATCCATTGAAAGGTGAGACCAAGGTCTTTATGGAATGGGCAAAGGTACAAGATAACCTCAGGTAGCCACTCGAGACACCTTATTCCTGGCACAAGTGGAGCAGGCTGCCACAAATGCCTTACAGTCTTTATTAATGGAAGGCCACCACATGTGACGGGACATAAGTTCCAAAGTCTTGGTTTCACCTGGGTGCCCTGCTAGTTGAAAACCTGTAACATCTGGAGTCGAAGGTGCAAGGGTACATAATCAACATTAGTGGATTTCCCTGGAGGACAATCTGCTTGAAATGGTTGTAAGGTCTCATACAAATCAGGAAATTCTTGTGTATGAGTGGTTGCCAGAACACACTGTGAGGACACAATACTATCAGGGACTGCGTCCTGAAACATGAGAGAGAACAGGAGCTGAGCAGAATGCATTCTTCAAAATGTATTGTTCAGTATGCTTTATAAGCCTGGGGTGACCAGTTGTTTGGATCTGCATCCTTTTTGGTCAAATCAGACCATGGTGCAACCAGAGAGGAGACATTTGTTTTTATAAATCTGCGGTAATAGTTAGAAAAACCAATAAATTGTTGAATGGCCTTGGGGCCTTTGGGACGTGGCCAGTTCTTCCCGCTGATATTTTTTTTTTCATCCATAGAGAAACCAGTATCAGAAATGATGTAGCCCAGGAAAGGTACCTGTGTGACTTTGAATAAACACTTCTCGAATTTGGCAAACAGTGAAGTTTTGTAACACACATTTCACATGTCCCCTATGTTCAGACAAAAAATCAGAGTAAATCAAAATGTTGTCTAAATAAACGACTACAAATCTTCCCAGTACATCTCTAAAGACATCATTCATGAAACCTTGAAAGACAGCAGGTGCATTACATAACCCGAAAGGCATCACGAGGTATTGGTAATGCCCGTCTTGAGTATTGAAGGCTGTCTTTCACTCGTCTCCTTGACGAATTCTGATCAGGTTGTATGCCCCTTGCAAGTCTAATTTAGTGAACATTTTTGTCCCTAAAACCTGTGCAAATAGATCATCGATCAGAGGTAGTGGGTTCCCTTTTTTTTCCAGTAATCTTATTCAGCTTCCCGTAATCACTACAGGGGCGTAACCCTCCATCTTTTTTCTCAACAAAGAAAAAGCCGGCACCGGCTGGTGACGTGGAGGGTCTAATAAAACCTTTCTCTAGGTTTTCTCTAATATACTCCTTCATAGAAAGTTTTTCAGGCCCTGTGAGGTTGTATAAATGACCTTGCAGGGGCATGGTACCGGGTAACAAATGAACAGGACAATCGTAAGACCTGTGTGGTGGTAACTTATCTGCTGATTGAGGAGAGAACACATCAGAGAAATCTAGATACGGTGGTGGTAATGCTATCTGTTTGACCCCTAGACTGTGGAGAGGGATACCCTGTATGCATACATCCTGGCAATGTTGTGACCAATCCGTAAGTTGTTCTGAACACTAGGGTTGGTCACCGGATTCCGCTGAATAAAAAATTATGTGATTCCGGACGGAATTTGATGATTCCGTTCTGTCATAACGCCATATCACTATGTCGGAATTCAATTTTTTTTCCCCCACCGAACTGATTTCTGCCAAATAAGAAGAATTTCTACTCGACAGAATCCCTTCCTCCTCACGGAGGGAGGAGGGTCTTGTCTTCCAGGGAATTGTAGGATTTAAAAAGCCAGCTTACATACCTTGGCCCGGGAATTGAACCCAGGTCTAGTGCTTGGTAGGCAGCTCTCTTCACCACTAAACCACCACCAACACTACATGCTGAAGCCAGCCTAGCATGTACAATTATGATATATCCAAGAGAAAAATGAGCTTGCTTAGGAATTTGTAGGATGTCAAATGCCAACTCACATACATTGGCCAGGAATTGAACCCAGGCCTACCGCTCTGTAGGCTGCTAGCCTAACCATTATACCACCAACACAACACACTACAATGCTACATGCTGAAGCCAGCCTAGCATGTACCATTGTGATATATCCAAGAGAAAAATGAGCTTGCTTAGGGAATTGTAGGATTTCAAAAGCCAGCTTACATACATTGGCCAGGAATTGAACCCAGGTCTAGTGCTTAGTAGGCTGCTATCCTAACCATTATACCACCAACACAATACAACACAACACAACACAACACACTACGATGCTACATGCTGAAGCCAGCCTAGCATGTATCATTGTGATATATCCAAGAGTAAAATGAGCTTGCTTAAGGAGTTGTAGGATTTCAAAAGCCAGCTTACATGCATTGGCTGGGAATTGAACCAAGGTTTGGTGCTTAGTAGGCTGCTATCCTAACCATTATACCACCAACACAACACACTACAATGCTACATGCTGAAGCCAGCCTAGCATGTACCATTGTGATATATCCAAGAGAAAAATTAGCTTGCTTAGGGAATTGTAGGATTTCAAAAGCCAGCTTACATACATTGGCCGGGAATTGAACCCAGGTCTAGTGCTTGGTAGGCTGCTATCCTAACCATTATTCCACCAACACAACACACTATCATGCTACATGCAGAAGCCAGCCTAGCATGTACCATTGTGACTGATATATCCAAGAGAAAAATGAGCTTGCTTAGGGAATTGTAGGATTTCAAAAGCCAGCCTACATACATTGGCCGGGAATCGAAACCCAGGTCTAGTGCTTGGTAGGCTGCTTTCCTAACCATTATACCACCAACACAACACACTACAATGCTACATGCTGAAGCCAGCCTTGCATGTACCATTGCGATATACCCAAGAGAAAAATGAGCTCTCTCTCTCTCTCTCTTTCTCTAGGACTTGATGCCATTGAACTGAATTTTCAGCTTAAAACCATCAACGGATACCGACAGAATTTCACAGGCAATTTCAGAATTCCGACGGATTAAAAAAGCAATTTTTTTCCGACCAAACAGAATGGAATGACCAATTTCCGCCCCAAATTGCGGAAAATACAATTCCGCAGAAAGCAGTGTCCATCCCTACTAGAGAGAGAGAGAGAAAGAGAGAGTAATTAATCTACATGGCTATCTGGGGATCTCTTCGGACAACTGTTGAACACAAAAGGCAAGGCCATGCCTGGGTGGGCTTCAACCACCAACCTTGCAGTTAACGGCCAAACACGCTAACCAATTGTGCCACAGAGAGTGTGTACCACAAAGATTGTGCACGCAGTTGCTGTTGAATGATTTTATGGGGATGTATGTGTGTCTTTTGGAGGAAAGAAGTAAGTCTGCTCCAAGAAGTTTCAGCATGTAGTATTGGTGGTATGAAGGTTAGGATAGCAGCCTACCAAGCACTAGTCCTGGGTTCGATTACCGGCCAATGCATGTAAGCTGGCTTTTATAATCCTACAATTCCCTAAGCAAGCTAATTTTTCTCTTGGATATATCACAATGGTACATGCTAGGCTGGCTTCAGCATGTAGCATTGTAGTGTGTTGTGTTGGCGGTATGATGGTTAGGATAGAGTTGTAGGCCTGGGTTCAATTCCTGGCTAATGTATGTGAGTTGGCTTTTGACAGCCTACAAATACCTAAACAAGCTCATGTTTCTCTTGGATATATCATAATGGTACATGCTAGGCTGGCTTCAGCATGTAGTGTTGGTGGTGGTATAGTGGTGAAGAGAGCTGCCTACCAAGCACTAGACCTGGGTTCAATTCCCGACCAAGGTATGTAAGCTAGCGTTTGAAATCCTACAATTCCCTGGAATATGAGACCCTCCTCCCTCCGCGAGGAGGGAGGAAGGAGAAAAAGGGCTAAGGGAACAGTCAATAGGGTCTATGGGCTACCATATAGCATAAACAAGGTTTCTGTAACCCCAACACAAGTGGACTAGAAGGCATACGGAATACATACAACTGCATTTGCTCATGATGTAAAGCCCTAACCTGTAAAGAAATCTCTGGTGTGATGGAGATGGGTTGTTTGGGCTGCAATGGAGTGTCATCTATAGCAGTGACATATAGGACCTTCTCAAAAAATTAGCATATTGTGATAAATTAATTATTTTCTGTAATGTACTGATAAACATTAGACTTTCATATATTTTAGATTCATTACACACAACTGAAGTAGTTCAAGCCTTTTATTGTTTTAACCACTTGAGGACCCACCCTTTACCCCCCCTTAAGGACCAGCGCTGTTTTAGCTGATCTGTGCTGGGTGGGCTCTGCAGCCCCCAGCACAGATCAGCGTGCAGGCAGAGAGATCAGATTGCCCCCCTTTTTTCCCCCCTATGGGGATGATGTGCTGGGGGGGTCTGATCTCTCCTGCCTGCTGTGGGTGGCGGGGGGGGGCACCTCAAAGCCCCCCTCCGTGGCGAAATTCCCCCCCTCCCTCTCCTACCTGCTGCCCCCGGGAGATCTGGGCTGCACAGGACGCTATCCGTCCTGTGCAGCCTGTGACAGGACGTCCCCTGTCACATGGCGGCGATCCCCGGCCACTGATTGGCCGGGGATCGCCGATCTGCCTTACGGCGCTGCTGCGCAGCAGCGCCGTACAAATGTAAACAAAGCGGATTATTTCCGCTTGTGTTTACATCTAGCCTGCGAGCCGCCATCGGCGGCCCGCAGGCTATTCACGGAGCCCCCCGCCGTGATTTGACAAGAAGCAGCCGCTCGCGCGAGCGGCTGCTTCTTGATTAATTAAGCTGCAGCTGGCGACGCAGTACTGCGTCGCTGGTCCTGCAGCTGCCACTTTGCCGACGCACGTTATGAGTGTGCGGTCGGCAAGTGGTTAATAGTGATGAATTTGGCATACAGCTCATGAAAACCCAAAATTCCTATCTTAAAAAATTAGCATATCATGAAAAGGTTCTCTAAACGAGCTATTGACCTAATCATCTGAATCAACTAATTAACTCTAAACGCATGCAAAAGATCCCCAAGGCTTTTAAAAACGCCCAGCCTGGTTCATTACTCAAAACCGCAATCATGGGTAAGACTGCTGACCTGACTGCTGTCCAGAAGGCCATCATTGACACCCTCAAGCAAGAGAGTAAGACACAGAAAGAAATTTCTGAATGAATAGGGTGTTCCCAGAGTGCTGTATCAAGGCACCTCAGTGGGAAGTCTGTGGGAAGGAAAACGCTGCACAACGAGAAGAGGTGACCGGACCCTGAGGAAGATTGTGGAGAAGGACCAATTCCAGACCTTGAAGGACCTGCGGAAGCAGTGGACTGAGTCTGGAGTAGAAACATCCAGAGCCACCGTGTACAGGATTGTGCAGGAAATGGGCTACAGGTGCCACATTCCCCAGGTCAAGCCACTTTTGAACCAGAAACAGCGGCAGAAGCGCCTGACCTGGGCTACAGAGAAGCAGCACTGGACTGTTGCTCAGTGGTCCAAAATACTTTTTTTGGATGAAAGCAACTTTTGCATGTCATTCAAAAATCAAGGTGCCAGAGTCTAGAGGAAGACTGGGGAGAGGGAAATGCCAAAATGCCTCAAGTCCAGTGTCAAGTACCCACAGTCAGTGATGGTCTGAGGTGCCATGTCAGCTGCTGGTGTTGGTCCACTGTGTTTTATCAAGGGCAGGGTTAATGCAGCTAGCTATCAGGAGATTTTGGAGCACTTCATGCTTCCATCTGCTGAAAAGCTTTATGGAGATAAAGATTTCATTTTTTTCAGCATGACCTGGCACCTGCTCACAGTGCCAAAACCACTGGTAAATGGTTTACTTACCATGGTATTACTGTGCTCAATTGGCCTGCCAACTCTCCTGACCTGAGCCCCATAGAGAATCTGTGGGATATTGTGAAGAGAACGTTGAGAGATACAAGACCCAACACTCTGGGTGAGCTTAAGGCCACTATTGAAGCATGCTGGGCCTCCATAACACCTGAGCAGTACCACAGGCTGATTGCCTCCATACCACGCCGCATTGAAACAGTCATTTCTGCAAAAGGATTCTCGACCAAGTATTGAGTGCATAACTGAACATAATTATTTGAAGAAAGTGGATAAGTCGGCACTTGCTGTATACTGTCGTTTATTCCAAAAGGTGGTAACACATCATATCACAAAACATTGTGGAGAAGGTAAACATACCATATAGGAAGGCTGTGCAGTGTTGGTGGGTGCTGGGCACAGAGAAGCCTGACGGCCATTTTGCGCTATGTATGCGCTTCTATGGAGGCTGTCACAGCCTCCATAGAAGCGCATACATAGCGCGTATGTTTACCTTCTCCACAATGTTTTGTGATATGATGAGTTACCACCTTTTGGAATAAACGACAGTATACAGCAAGTGCCGACTTATCCACTTTGTCCTACCATATGCATTCTCTGTTTGTACTCAAGCCTGAGCAGGCTGTCTGCACCAAAGGATAGGAAGGCTGTGTTCCCTGCCGTCTCCTTCCCTGCACGCAAAGTTAGCTGTAGTGCCGACTCTTTCCCTTTTTTTCTTTGCCTGTGTTTTCTCCATAATTATTTGAAGGTTGACTTTTTTTTGTTTTAAAAACACTTTTCTTTTATTATTACTTAATCTTCGACTGTATGCTTTCCCTGGCGTAAGTCTCATAGCTTGCGAGTGGCTGTAGCTGAAGTGTCAGGGTCAGCATAAATTACTGCCATAGCATCAAAAACTGTTCCACTGAGGAAAGAGCTACATCCTGAGGACTTAACCCATATGCCCAAGTCTGTGAGTCACCTTGTAATAACGTTTTGATCAGGGAAATGTTCTGAGACTGTACCAGAAGACCTAGACCTTACTTCAAAATATGACATACATTGATTACGAAAGTTAGCAAAATCAGAGTGAGCATCTGAGAACCTCTCAGGTAATGGAATTTTTGGCTCAACAATAGTTGGTATATCTGTGTTTGCTGGCTAGCCATTTGCTCAGTGAGGTGAGTAACTGCACCAACAAGAGTTTGAATCTGTTGACGCATTTTCTCCATGATATATTTTAAATGGACCTTGATAATATCACGCTGGTGCATGTATGATAGCGTTCAGGTTATACACAATACACAGTAATAACCTGGTCAGGATCAGGCTAAGGTCGTAAACTGGTCAGAGATATTAAGGTACAGAATCGTAAGGCTAAATCGTAGTCATTTATCGAGCAGAGTCATACACAGGTCAGATGTCAGTCGTATTATAAGGATTAGGCAATAACGTAGTCGGGGACAGGCCAAGTCGGTAACGAATATCAGATGGCAACGGTACAGGAGGACTAGGCAGGAATGAGGTCGAGAGGCAGGCAAAGTCGGTACACAGATACTATACAATAAGATGTTACAATAATAATATTACAGCAATATATACGAAAATAATAAAGACTGACTAACTGGAGTACATATATATTGTGCGTCTACACAATAAATCAATGTAGCTCAGAATAGCTAGCTAGACCTAGAAACCAGCGAACTGATTTTGTATCAAGGTCAGCGAGCACTGAATACTCTGGCCTTATATACACAGAAACTAAAACACTAGTCACTCCCATTTGGTGATGTCACCTTGTGACATCACCTGCAGTAATCCCTAACCCTCCTCCTGAGCCTATAAGGCTCACTTAGACTCACGCGTGTGTGATGCAACCTTTGGGTCACGCGCAAGCCCGAAAACACCACTGGAGGGAAGCCGGGGATGCCGCCAGAGGATTCCATTGTGGCAGTCCCGCTGCTCGTCCGAACCACGCCGGAGATGTTGTGGGACCTACCGCTGGAAGGTAAGCTCATCTTTTTTTTATTATTGAAAACTAGCCGACCCGCGGCGTGGCATACGCCGCATAAGAGGGTAGAGGGCAGGAAGGGGGTATTGGGCACAGCGGCAGGGAGGGGGGTTGGACCCCCATCAACTGGGTCCCCATGTGTACTCTACCTCCATCTTAAGCTCAGTAGGACCCCCCCTCACCTGGGTCCCCCATGTGCACTCCCCCTCCAGCTTAAGCTCAGCAGGAAACCCCCCCCCCCTCACCTGGGTCCCCCATGTGCGCTCCCCCTCCAGCTTAAGCACAGTAGCAGCCGGCACTATTAGTAAGAGGCAGCGGGCGGAGATGACTCACCTCTTCCGTGTTCCATCGTGCGTTCCACTGTCGTCACTTCCTGCAATGCCGCACACTGTATTGGTGTAATTTGCCATTTAAAAGCAGTACGATCAGCCATACTATGCCAGGGAAAAAAACACATGTATAAGTAGATAAATACTTGAGCTACTTGCATAACACATGTATTATACTGTCCATGTTTTGATTTCAGTGAATGTTATATAGTAAATGACAAGAATTCTGTTCCTGGTGGGGGCCTTGTCTTTTGCCCACAGCTAAGGCTATCTCGTGATGTCATTTCTGCCCTTTATTTTTTTTCTTTTCTCCTCCAATCGCTGAGTCGCCTCAGCCTTGCTTGTAAACACAAGTGAGTAGGGGATTAGGTTTCAGATAAGCAGCAGGCAGGGAAATAAAGAGAAGAGGAGGAATAGATTATAGATAAAAAGAACCCCAGCATGCAATTCTTTGGCACCGACTACTAAAGAGCCCGTGCTGTGTTAACTCCAAACCATAACAGCAGAAAAAGTTTTGAAAGCAGGAATAACATCTTTATCACTTAATACACTCAGACCAGTTGCTGTTGAAATTTGATTTTTATGGTGACGATATCGCTTTAAAACAGAAGGAAATCTGCAATAATTCAGCTATAAGTGAACATTTGTGGTTACCCACAATGCACTGCTACTAAATATGCAAATTACCCCTTTCCCCCCTTGGTAAGCCAAGCAAGCATCCAGAGCCGCTGGTGTATAGCAAGCATATAGCTTTAAATTATACACAGTCATATCAAACCCAAACGTAGACAACCTGTTTCAGACTTTCGGTCCTCATCAGTACATGGCAGGGATTGATACAGGTATATGAGATAGGGCGTGGACCAGTACAACAGAGTAACCAAGCAGCTCAGGGTGACCCAAACCACCCGGAATATATAGGGGGATAAAAGGGACCAAAAAGACCTTCTACTAAAAAAATCAAAGCTTGGTGTAATTTGCCTTCTTAAAACAGAAGCAAATCTGCAATAATTCAGCTATAAGTGAACATGTGTGATTACCCACAATGCACTGCTTCTAAATATGCAAACTTTTCCTTTTCAACCTTGGTAAGTCAAGCAAGCCTATAGCTTTAACCTTTACACAGTCATATCAAACCCACATGTGACTGCGTGTTTCAGCCATTTGGTCCTCATCAGTATATAGCAGGAATTGATACAGCTGTATGAGATAGGGCTTGGACCAGTACAACAGAGGAACCAAGCAGCTCGGGGTGACCCAAACTACTAAGAATGTATAGGAGGATAAAAAGACCAAAAAGACCTCCTACTAAAAAAAGTAAAGCTTGGTGTAATTTTCCTTCTTAAAACAGAAGCAAATCTGCAATAATTCAGCTATAAGTGAACATTTGTGGTTACCCACAATGCACTGCTACTGAATATGCAAATTATCCCTCTTTGCCCTTGGTTTGATATGACACTACTTCTTCTTCTTGCTTGGACCAGCCCCTTCTTCCTGCTTGGACTGGCCCTGGGGGCAGTGCGCTACTTCTTCTTCTTGCTTGAAGGTTGATGCACTTACTCTATTATATATATAGATTATCATGCCAACACATGCATAGCACTTTTTCTCAATCAGGCTCAAAGTGCTAGAAAGTTAGAGCAGAGACTGTAAGCCAGGCCTTCTTGTCCAACATCTGTGTCTGACGTCACAAATAGAGATGTTGTGAACCTCCGTTTTTCGGTTCGCGAACCCTGTTTGCGAACCTCCGCGAAAGGTTCGGTTCGCGAAAAAGTTCGCGAACCGAAATAGACTTCAATGGGGAGGCGCACTTTGAAAATTTTAAAAAATTCTACCGGCTGGAAAAATGATAGAAACCATGTTTCAAGGGCTCTAATACCTGGAGGTACACCTGATTGAGTGAAATACACATCACTGCTGGAGGCCCGCCCCCCCTCCCTCCTCCAAGCAAGGTCCTTATACCATTTGACTCAGTTGTCTGCCTACACTAATTAGTTATGGGACAGCTGCTACACACTCTGCTAGGGAGATTTTAATTAGCCTCTTGTGGGACCCTCCTCCCTTTTAAGACAAATAACATTTATATCACACTTTTCTCCTGGCGGACTCAAAAGCACCAGAGCTGCAACCACTAGGGCATGCTCTATAGGCAGTAGCAGTGTTAGGAAGAATGCATAAGGTCTCCTACTGAATAGGTGCTGGCTTACTGAACAGACAGAGCTGAGATTTGAACTCTGGTCTCTTGTGTCAGAGGCAGAGCCTTTATCCATTACACTATGCAGCCACTGCTTACGGATATGTAGCCAGACATGGCCTTGTCTTTTGTGTTCAACAGTTGTCCAAAGAGAACCCTGGATAGCCAGGTAGATTCATATCTCCCTCACAGGGTGGAGGGAGGAGGGAGGAGGGTGAAGGGAGGAGGGAGGGGGAGGAGGGTGGAGGGTGGAGGAGGGTGGAGGGACCCACAAGAGGCTAATTAAAATCTCCCTAGCAGAGTGTGTAGCAGCTGTCCCATAACTAATTAGTGTAGGCAGACAACTGAGTCAAATGGTATAAGGACCTTGCTTGGAGGAGGGAGGGGGGCGGGTCTCCAGCAGTGAGAGCAATGTGTTTGGCAATAATGTGTCTGCTGACAGAGATATGGAGAGTCAAAGTTTTGCTCAATAGAGCATTATGGGGCAAATCGAACTTCCGCAAAAGTTCACCTAGTGCAGACGAACGCGAACCCCCAAAGTTCGCCTGGAACCGTTCGTAGACGAACCTTTCGTGACATCTCTAGTCACAAATAGTGATTATTGTATGGAGCATTCTATGCTACGCTGGAATTACGCGTAATTTTCTGCAATTGCACATAGTTAAATTATGTTACGTTACAATTTGCTCAACTACTAATCCATAACATAATTGTATGCGGATGAATATGCCGGCATAAGGAAACATTTCCCCATTAATCCATCAAATGCGCATGCGTGAAACTCTCTTACACATACATTCCCCTGTTCAATGTGTAATTTTATAAGCAAGCATAAAAATAGACGCTTTAACACATACGTAGGTGACTTCGCAATACACATGTGGTCTATGAGTAGCGGGCGCAATTACGCATATCGGTACTATGTTACGTGTAAATTTATAAGCGTAATTTTTGAACTACGAATTGTAACTATGATACGTAGGCATCAACTACGATGAGTAATTACGCATATGCAGAGATTATGGGCATCACTAGTCCCAAACTTCCTTCTAGAAGAATGGTCAGGAATTCTCATAAACACATTCCTAATCCTCATGGAAGACTTTCCTAGAAGTGTTGAATCCAAAGGTTATGGATTAAGATTGGGATGCCATTAATATTCATTTGTGTGTTAAAGCAAGCATCCCAATACTTTTGTTAATATTTTGTGTGAAAATTGTACAAAGTTCCTTAGGCCCCTTTTACACGTGTCTTGCAAATGTGCATTGCTCTGTTTTACCGATTGGGATGCCATTAATATTCATTTGTGTGTTAAAGCAAGCATCCCAATACTTTTGTTAATATTTTGTGTGAAAATTGTACAAAGTTCCTTAGGCCCCTTTTACACGTGTCTTGCAAATGTGCATTGCTCTGTTTTACCGTAGGGTAACTGAAACACAGAGCAGGGGAATAGAAGTGTCCAATTGCTTGAAAAGCCGCCGCAAAGTCAACAGCGCTGTACCATTGGACTTCTGTGTCAATGCAGTGGTAGCGGAAGTCAGAGATGCCTTAACCTACAGACCACCCAGGCAGTGGCTTGGAGAGCTTTGATGGGGAAAGGCGTAATAAATTACTGCCAGTCCAAGGTGAAAAAAATCCTGCCCTGAAAGACCGTTGTAAGGGACTAGAGAGAAATAGCCTTCTCCTCTTTTCACAAATAGCCTTCTGCTAAGTAAAGAATAATTCAGAGTTCAGATTTATAGACACTCCCTAAGAAGAAGGTGTCTGATTTATAGATGCTCTCTGCCCCTCCACCCTGAGCCTGAGTGACTGACAATTAAGGGTATGTAGAGAAAGTTTTCAGAACCTAAAGAAGCTGTTAAACACACTAGTTCACTAGTTCCTGTATACTGTTTACAGATTTTGAAAACTAAGTGTAGTGCCATCTTGTGGTCAAAAAGTAAAATGCACCCAAATGCACCAGTAGATTTTTACATAGAAAAATAATTACCTTTTTGTATTATTTAAACTGCTTTCACCCTTACCCTATGGTTACCAAAATTAAACACTTGTAAAAAAAAAAATACATCATTAAAAATAATTACATAAATAGTTACCTTAAAGGGGAACTGAAGAGAGAGGTATATGGAGGCTGCCATGTTTATTTCCTTTTAAGTAATACCAGTTGCCTGGCAGCCCTGCTGATCCTCGACCTCTAATACTATTAGCCATAGCCCCTGAACAAGCATACAGCAGATCGGGTGTTTCAGACTTTAAAGTCAGATCTGACAAGACTAGCTGCATGCGTGTTTCTGATGTTATTCAGATACTACTGCAGAGAAATAGACCAGCAGGGCTGCCAGGCAACTGGTATTGATTAAATGAAATAAATATGGCAGCCTCTCGGTATACCTCTTACTTCAGTTCCCCTTATGTCATGAGGGTAGTATATTACTGTTGCTTTTGTAAATAAAAGCTTGTTGTTATAGTATAAAAACATTAAATGAAAAAATATACCTCTATTTCCAAATAAAATATTATTGTCATACTTTGTACTAGGGACACAATTTAAACATTGTAATAACCGGGACAAATAGGAAAATAAAACCTGTCAGTTTTATGTATCGTAGCACATTTTATTTTAAAATTATTATGGCTGAAAGCTGAGAAATAATGTTTATTTTCATTATTTTCTTCTTCTTCCCTGCAAAATGCACATAAAATAAAATAATTCTTAGCAAAAAGTACTGCCTAAAGAAAGCCTAGCTCGTCAAAAAAAAATATATATATATCAGAGTGTGATGTAAAAATTGCTCTGGTACAGAAGGGGAATAAACCTGCAGTAGAAAAGTGGCTTTATAGGGTAAGTGATTTCACTGCCTATGTCTAGTGCAGTGTTTCTCCACATTTTATTGGTATGTACCCCTTTTAAAACCCTGTACTCACCAAGTACCCCCTAGCATTTACTATTGCTTTTAATTAGCTAAAATACTAATTTGGTGTTATTTAAATAAGATTTAGCATTATCTTAAACTCTAAATTTGTTATTCTTGGTTAAGTACATCAAGCCTGAGTACCCCCTGGAACCATCAGAAGTACCCCCTGGGGTACGCGTACCACATGTTGAGAACCTATGGTCTAGTGGATGGCAAAAGCTTGAGAATGTAGGCCTCAGTGCCCTATGTATTAGTTATATAAACAGGGTATGTAGTGTCATTTGACTATAAGGAGAGCTTTGTAGGACAAATAAACACTCTGGTTTGTATGCAAAGTTATCTCATAAAGAAGTAATGCCAGGTACACACTATGAGATTTTCTGCCAGATTTTATGTCAGATCGAGTATTTCCAACATATCCAATCTGGTTTCTTAATGGTTTACGTTCAATTCCATCGGAAATTGATCGGAAAACAAACGGAAATCAGAATTCAGATTGGACATAATCGATCTGACAGTAAATCTGCGTGTGCACCTAGCATTACACTACTGCAGAGTTTGGCTGCCACAGTGTGATACTATTTTGGCAGAGATTTTTTCTTTTAGGGATTCTCATTCCAATTCAGAGGAATTTAAATTTCCGCATTTCATATTGGAAACCACCATTTTCTATCAGAACTTGGAAAATGGAATTTTGCAAGAATCAGATTTACTGCAACTCGGTAACTAGCCCAATCACAGAACTCTAAAACATTGGCCCTATCTGAGAATACATAATTTTCAGCTAAAATTGGATTATCATGGTAATTTCAGACCGATCCCAACACTGATTTTCCATTTTTTTCCAATTTTCCAATTTCTAATTTTTCTTTTGGTCATTTGTTTGCATTCTCCGATGCAAAATATGGCAAATAAAATACTCCTTGGAAATTAAAATATCGGAAACTGCCACTGCAGGAAATTAGTATTTCCAAGGAATCAGAAACGGGCATTTGTGACCATCCCTAGTTTCTAAACTGTTTGTAAACAGTTACTAAAACTGTTTGTTTTTAATATAACTAATATCTTGTTCAAGCCCTGAATCTTGTCAATACTTTCTCAAAGGTTGTTTTTATATCTTTGTTCCTCAGACCATATATCATTGGATTAACTAAAGGTGTTCCCACTAGAGTTGGGCCGAACGGTTCGCCGGCGAACGGGGTTCGCGCGAACTTAGGTGGTTCGCGTGCGGGTACCGCACGCGAACCTTTTGCGGAAGAAGTTCGGTTCGCCCCATAATGCACCTGAGGGTCAACTTTGACCCTCTACATCACAGTCAGCAGGCCCAGTGTAGCCAATTAGGCTACACTAGCCCCTGGAGCCCCACCCCCCCTTATATAAGGCAGGCAGCGGCGGCCATTACGGCCACTCGTGTGCCTGCATTAGTCAGAGTAGGGCGAGCTGCTGCAGACTGTCTCTCAGGGAAAGATTAGTTAGGCTTAACTTCTTCCTGGCTGCATACCTGTTCTGTTCAGTGAGCCCTCAGCCCACTGCATACCTGTACTGTGATCCTGCCACTGCATAGCTGTTCAGTGATCCTGCCACAGCATACCTGTTCTGTTCAGTGAGCCCCCAGCCCACTGCATACCTGTACTGTGATCCTGCCACTGCATACCTGTTCAGTGATCCTGCCACAGCATACCTGTTCTGTTCAGTGAGCCCTCAGCCCACTGCATACCTGTACTGTGATCCTGCCACTGCATACCTGTTCAGTGATCCTGCCACAGCATACCTGTTCTGTTCAGTGAGCCCTCAGCCCACTGCATACCTGTACTGTGATCCTGCCACTGCATAGCTGTTCAGTGATCCTGCCACAGCATACCTGTTCTGTTCAGTGAGCCCTCAGCCCACTGCATACCTGTACTGTGATCCTGCCACTGCATACCTGTTCAGTGATCCTGCCACAGCATACCTGTTCTGTTCAGTGAGCCCTCAGCCCACTGCATACCTGTACTGTGATACTGCCACTGCATACCTGTTCAGTGATCCTGCCACAGCATACCTGTTCTGTTCAGTGAGCCCTCAGCCCACTGCATACCTGTACTGTGATACTGCCACTGCATACCTGTTCAGTGATCCTGCCACAGCATACCTGTTCTGTTCAGTGAGCCCTCAGCCCACTGCATACCTGTACTGTGATCCTGCCACTGCATACCTGTTCAGTGATCCTGCCACAGCATACCTGTTCTGTTCAGTGAGCCCTCAGCCCACTGCATACCTGTACTGTGATCCTGCCACTGCATAGCTGTTCAGTGATCCTGCCACAGCATACCTGTTCTGTTCAGTGAGCCCTCAGCCCACTGCATACCTGTACTGTGATCCTGCCACTGCATAGCTGTTCAGTGATCCTGCCACAGCATACCTGTTCTGTTCAGTGAGCCCCCAGCCCACTGCATACCTGTACTGTGATCCTGCCACTGCATACCTGTTCAGTGATCCTGCCACAGCATACCTGTTCTGTTCAGTGAGCCCTCAGCCCACTGCATACCTGTACTGTGATCCTGCCACTGCATACCTGTTCAGTGATCCTGCCACAGCATACCTGTTCTGTTCAGTGAGCCCTCAGCCCACTGCATACCTGTACTGTGATCCTGCCACTGCATACCTGTTCAGTGATCCTGCCACAGCATACCTGTTCTGTTCAGTGAGCCCTCAGCCCACTGCATACCTGTACTGTGATACTGCCACTGCATACCTGTTCAGTGATCCTGCCACAGCATACCTGTTCTGTTCAGTGAGCCCTCAGCCCACTGCATACCTGTACTGTGATCCTGCCACTGCATACCTGTTCAGTGATCCTGCCACAGCATACCTGTTCTGTTCAGTGAGCCCTCAGCCCACTGCATACCTGTACTGTGATCCTGCCACTGCATAGCTGTTCAGTGATCCTGCCACAGCATACCTGTTCTGTTCAGTGAGCCCTCAGCCCACTGCATACCTGTACTGTGATCCTGCCACTGCATAGCTGTTCAGTGATCCTGCCACAGCATACCTGTTCTGTTCAGTGAGCCCCCAGCCCACTGCATACCTGTACTGTGATCCTGCCACTGCATACCTGTTCAGTGATCCTGCCACTGTATACCTGTTCTGTGAACCCGCCACTGTATACCTGTTCTGTTCAGTGGACCCGCCACTGTATACCTGTTCTGTGAACCCGCCACTGTATACCTGTTCTGTTCAGTGGACCCGCCACTGTATACCTGTTCTGTGAACCCGCCACTGTATACCTGTTCTGTTCAGTGGACCCGCCACTGTATACCTGTTCTGTGAACCCGCCACTGTATACCTGTTCTGTTCAGTGGACCTGCCACTGTATACCTGTTTAGTGAACACGCCACTGCATACCTGTTGTGTTCAGTGAACCTGCCACTGCATACCTGTTCTGTGAACCCGCCACTGTATACCTGTTTTGTTCAGTGGACCCGCCACTGTATACCTGTTCTGTGAACCCGCCACTGTATACCTGTTCTGTTCAGTGGACCTGCCACTGTATACCTGTTTAGTGAACACGCCACTGCATACCTGTTGTGTTCAGTGAACCTGCCACTGCATACCTGTTCTGTGAACCCGCCACTGTATACCTGTTCTGTTCAGTGGACCCGCCACTGTATACCTGTTCTGTTCAGTGGACCTGCCACTGTATACCTGTTCTGTTCAGTGGACCTGCCACTGTATACCTGTTTAGTGAACACGCCACTGCATACCTGTTGTGTTCAGTGAACCCGCCACTGTATACCTGTACTGTTCAGTGAACCCACCGCATCAGTGCGCATACCTGTGCAGTTAAGTGAACCCACCTACCTACGTGAGTGCACGCAGTGTGATATACCACTCCGTGCATACCCGATATGGACAAAACAGGTAGAGGAAGAGGAAGAGGTAGTGGCAGAGGCAGAGGAAGGCCACCCGGCAGGTCTGCGCGAGGTCGTGTAAATGTAATTTCGTGTGGACCTGGCCCACAGTACAGTGCTCGGAAGAAGGCACGTCCCATCACCTCCCAAGATTGTCAGGACGTGGTTGAGTATTTAGCGACACAGAACACCTCATCTTGCTCAGCCACCAGCGCTACTACTAGCACCACTTCCGCTGCATTTGACACTTCGCAAGAATTATTTAGTGGTGGTGAAATCACTGATGCACAGCCATTGTTACAGCCAGATGAATTTTCACCAGCTCATATGTCTGCGTTACGCGACAACACTATGGATGTAACGTGTAAGGAGGATGAAGGACCTACACATTTGGATTTTTCTGAGGCAAGCGAAGCTGGGCAGGATGATTACGATGATGACGATGATAGGGATCCTCTGTATGTTCCCAATAGAGGAGATGAAGAGGGGGACAGTTCAGAGGGGGAGTCAGAGAGTAGTAGGAGGATAGAAGTTGCTGAAAGAAGCTGGGGCAGCTCTTCGTCAGAAACAGCTGGTGGCAGAGTCCGGCACCATGTATCGCCAGATTCGCCACCTATGTACAGCCAGCCAACTTGCCCTTCAGCATCAGCTGCTGAGGTGCCCACATCCCAGGGTGGCTCAGCGGTGTGGAAATTTTTTAATGTGTGTGCCTCAGATCGGACCAAAGCCATCTGTTCGCTCTGCCAACAAAAATTGAGCCGTGGAAAGGCCAACACTCACGTAGGGACAAGTGCCTTACGAAGGCACCTGCAGAAAAGGCACAAACAGCAATGGGATGGCCACCTGAGCAAAAGCAGCAGCAGCACACAAAAGCAAAGTCACCCTCCTTCTCCTCTTCCTCCTTCAGGTGCATCATCTGCTTATGCCGCTCTCTCCCTTGCACCTTCACAGGCACCCTCCTCCACTCCGCCTCTGCCCTTGAGCGGTTCCTGCTCCTCTGCCCACAGCAGCAGTCAGGTGTCCGTGAAGGAAATGTTTGAGCGGAAGAAGCCACTTTTGGCCAGTCACCCCCTTGCCCGGCGTCTGACAGCTGGCGTGGCGGAACTGTTAGCTCGCCAGCTGTTACCATACCGGCTGGTGGACTCTGAGGCCTTCCGTAAATTTGTGGCCATCGGAACACCGCAGTGGAAGATGCCAGGCCGCACTTATTTTTCCAGAAAGGCCATACCCCAACTGCACCGTGAAGTTGAGAGGCAAGTGGTGTCATCTCTTGCGAAGAGCGTTGGGTCAAGGGTACACCTGACCACGGATGCCTGGTCTGCCAAGCACGGGCAGGGCCGCTACATTACCTACACAGCCCATTGGGTGAACCTGGTGGTGAACGATGGCAAGCAGAAAGCGGCGGACCAAATTGTGACACCTCCACGGCTTGCAGGCAGGCCTCCTGCCACCTCCTCTCCTCCTGCTACATGCTCTTCGCTGTCCTCCTCCTCCTCCTTGGCTGAGTGGCAGTTCTCCTCTCCAGCTACACAGCCCCAGCTCCGCAGGGCCTATGCTGCATGCCAGGTACGACGGTGTCACGCCATCTTAGACATGGCTTGTCTCAAAGCGGAGAGTCACACTGGAGCAGCTCTCCTGGCTGCTCTTAAGAAACAGGTGGATGAGTGGCTGACCCCGCACCACCTGGAGATAGGCAACGTGGTGTGCGACAACGGCAGCAATCTGCTTGCCGCTTTGCATATGGGGAAGCTGACACACATACCCTGCATGGCACATGTCATGAATCTGGTGGTTCAAAGATTTGTGGCAAAGTACCCTGGCTTAGCGGATGTCCTGAAGCAGGCCAGGAAGTTCTGTGGGCATTTGAGGCGCTCTTACACAGCCATGGCACGATTTGCAGAAATTCAGCGTAAAAACAACATGCCGGTGAGACGCCTCATTTGCGATAGCCCCACTCGCTGGAACTCGACCCTCCTCATGTTCTCCCGCCTGCTAGAACAGAAGAAAGCCGTCACCCAGTACCTCTACAACTGGAGTAGAACGAAACAGTCTGGGAAGATGGGGATGTTCTGGCCCGACAACTGGACAATGATGAAAAATGCATGCAGGCTCATGCGGCCGTTTGAGGAGGTGACCAACCTGGTGAGCCGCAGTGAGGGCACCATCAGCGACTTAATTCCCTACGCGTACTTCTTGGAGCGTGCTGTGCGTAGAGTGGCGGATGAAGCTGCGAATGAGCGTGACCAGGAACCGTTACGGCAGGAACAGGCATGGGACCAATTTTCATCAGACCCAGCTGTTTCCTCAACACCTGCGGCAGCACAGAGGGGGGAGGAGGAGGAAGAAGAGAGGTCATGTGCAGAAGATGAGTCAGACTCAGAGGATGATGAGCAAGGTGTTTCTTTGGGGGAGGAGGAGGAGGAGGAGGGGACAGCGGCAGGAGAACAACCGCAGCAGGCGTCGCAGGGGGCTTGTGCTGCGCAACCTTCCCGTGGTATTGTTCGCGGCTGGGGGGAGGAGGTTGACTTACCTGACGTCACTGAGGAAGAGCAAGAGGAGATGGAGGGTACTGGATCCGACTTTGTGCAGATGTCGTCTTTTATGCTGTCCTGCCTGTTGAGGGACCCCCGTATAAAAAACCTCAAGGGGAATGAGCTGTACTGGGTGGCCACACTACTAGACCCTCGGTACAGGCACAAAGTGGCGGACCTGTTACCAACTCACCGGAAGGTGGAAAGGATGCAGCACATGCAGAACCAGCTGTCAACTATGCTTTACAATGCCTTTAAGGGTGATGTGACGGCACAACGCCAGCAAGGTACCACTGCCACTAATCCTCCTCCCGTGTCCACGCAGTCAAAGACAGGACGCTCCAGCGATCTCATGGTGATGTCGGACATGCGGACGTTCTTTAGTCCAACGCCTCGCCGTAGCCCTTCCGGATCCACCCTCCACCAACGCCTGGAACGGCAGGTAGCCGACTACCTGGCCTTAAGTGTGGATGTAGACACTGCTGTGAACAGCGATGAGGAACCCTTGAACTACTGGGTGCGCAGGCTTGACCTGTGGCCAGAGCTGTCCCAATTTGCCATCCAACTTCTCTCCTGCCCTGCCGCAAGCGTCCTCTCAGAAAGGACCTTCAGCGCAGCTGGAGGCATTGTCACAGAGAAGAGAAGTCGCCTAAGTCACAAAAGTGTTAAGTACCTCACCTTTATAAAAATGAATGAGGCATGGATCCCGGAGGGCTGCTGCCCGCCCCAAGACTAAGTCAGTCCCCGCACATACAGCATCTCTGCCTGCACGCCGTGTGACTGGCTGCCTGGCCTGCCCCAAGAAGACTAAGTCGCTCCCAGTCCCTCCACACAGCATGTCTGCCTGCAGGCCGCTTCACTACCTTCTCCGCCACCACCAACAGGGTCCGGGACTCCAGGCGGATTGCTGAATTTTTTAGGCCGCTGCTAGCAGCGGCCGCTGTAATAATTTTTCGGGTGCGTGTACATGACTGCCTAATTTTTCTGGCTGCACTGCGGGCAGCTGCAACAACAAAAGAAAAGGCATGAACATGCGCCCATTCCCCTTCGTGATCATTACCTTGCCGTGGTGAAGGGGCTTGCGTATCACAATGGAGCAATGACCGGCGCCTAGATGAGTGTCTCGGGGGGCACACCCACGATAATAAGGTCGTTGCCTCATTGTGGTCAGACCAAATTTGATCAGCTGGACTGTCACTGTTCTGTCATTCAGCTACATCAGCCAGGTGACTGACCATATGGGCTGTAAAGCCACCAAAACCTGCACTCTCGCCATGGTGCGCACCAGTCCAGCACGGCCGTCACTACACAAACAGCTGTTTGCGGTGCGTTACACGATGAGTTTGGTGCGTCAGTGTGAAGCAGTACCTTAATTACACTACCTGATTGATGTATACACATGCAAGATGTTTGAAAGCACTTTAGGCCTGTCATTTAACATTCAATGTGATTTCTGCCCTTAAAACGCTGCTTTGCGTCAAATCCAGATTTTTCCCGGAGACTTTTGGCATGTATCCCACTCCGCCATCCCCCCCTCCAGGTGTTAGACCCCTTGAAACATCTTTTCCATCACTTTTGTGGCCAGCATAATTAATTTTTTTTTTCAAAGTTCGCATCCCCATTGAAGTCTATTGCGGTTCGCGAACTTTAACGCGAACCGAACCTTTCGCGAAAGTTCGCGAACCCGGTTCGCGAACCGAAAATCGGAGGTTCGGCCCAACTCTAGTTCCCACTGTGTAAAGCAGTGAAAGCAACTTATTTATATTAAATAATTGATTACTGGTTGGAAGACTATATGTACAGAAAAGGGTCATATAAAATATGGAGACCACAATCAGGTGAGAACTGCAAGTGGAGAATGCCTTTTGTTTTCCACCAGTCGTTGGGATTTTTAGGATTGTAGTAATAATGTAGCTATATGACAGAATAATACAAAAGAAAGGAAGGAAGAGTACAACCATACTACTCAAAACAATTTCGACCTGAACAACAAATGTATCTGAACAAGACAGGCTTAAGAGTGGTAAAATATCACAGCAAAAATGATCTATTATATTTGGCCCACAAAAGTTAAGGCACGCCATTGTAATTGTGCTGATCATCATTAGGAAAATGCTCAACAACCACATTATTATGGACAGTTTTGTGCAGAACAATGGACTCATTATTGAACTGTAATGTAGCGGGTCGCAAATGGCCAAAAAGCGATCATAAGACATTGCAGTCAGAAGAAGACACTCTGAACATTCTGTCACTGCAAATATATATTGTTGGGAAATGCATATTGTGAAGGATATTGTATTGTTTTCTTGATGCACTGTATACAGATAGTTTGGGGCAATATCTGAGGTTAGCATGATATCAGCTATAGAGAGTTGGGTGATAAAGAAGTACATAGGGGTGTTGAGGGTCTTGCTATAGTACACCAATGTGATAATCAAGAGGTTTCCACAAAGTGTACAAATATAAATAGCAAAAATGAGGATGGAAATAAAGTTGCTGACAACTTGAAAACTTTGAAATCCCAAGAGAGTGACTTCTGTGATCATGGTCTGGTTGTTCTAAAACATGACATGAAGGACAACATAATTACATAAAAAGAAGTGACTCGTTTTCTAAGTCCAAGTCCTACAGAAAACCTAACTAAGTTAGGTAGAACCACAACCACATTTTTTTCACTTCTTAGCATTTAAACACTCCCACTATCTCATTGACTGGTCCAGTTTCCAGTTGTGCTTTATTCCAGTAGTTTTCTAAACACTTGTCCAACTGAAAAGACCTTTACAGCTTCAGACATGCTATCAAATCCTTATTGACATAACAATTATGTGGATGGTAGGATATGTAGGTAGAAAAAAACAAAGCCTTGTAAAAGTAATACCTTTTAATGGCTAACTGATAAAGTTAAATAATGCAAGCTTTCTGGTATCTAGTCCCCTTCTTCAGGCATATTTCCAGATGTTGGCTGTAGTAAAACACTGATGCAGGGAAGCTGTGGATGGTAGGAGAGACTGTGATCTTCTGCAAAAAGCAATGGCCCTGAGTGACAGATAAAACATACACAATAAAAAAAACCACACCTTTTTTAGTGCAGTTGCTGAGCCCAGATTTTAGGCACCAAAATATCCAAAATGAATAAGTTAATAAAAAGGTCCAGACACTGTAATTATAAAGAATCCAAGCTTCTTTATTCCCGTCGATGAACAAAACCATGTGCATTATGTCTATGATGGTCATTTTAGGGCAACACAGGGTCCAATATAGAACGTACATTTAGAACCATAAACCTAGAAAAGAGTAAAAAAACTGTAATATAGTGAGACACCAAGGCCCATATGCAATTAACTTTTTCTTCCAAGTTTTCTCCTAGGAGATAATTTTTCATGTTCCTTTTAAAATAACTTTCCACCACTTTTCAACTGAAAAAGTTCAGAAAGGTAAGCGAAAAAGTGCTATCAAAATAATTGTGAGTATTTTCTCACTTTCTTCTGGCTTAGCATACATTGTTTTGATTTGCATCATTCTCAAACTGCACTAAAGGCAAAATAAAAAGGAACCAGGTAAAACTGGTGCAAGACACATCTATTAATTTGGGCTGCTATAGGCAGCTTTTTAATTGGTGATAATTAAGGATGATCAGAAATGCCAGTTTCTGACTCTACGGAAATTCTGATTTCTGCCAAATTGTGCCAATGCCAATGCATTCTCTGATGGGCAAAATACTTCAGAGTTGACTATGCATTCTCTGATTGGCCAAATACTTCAGAGTTGACTATGCATTCTCTGATTGGCCAAATACTTCAGAGTTGACTATGCATTCTCTGATTGGCAAAATACTTCAGAGTTGACTATGCATTCTCTGATTGGCCAAATACTTCAGAGTTGACTATGCATTCTCTGATTGGCCAAATACTTCAGAGTTGACTCTGCATTCTCTGATTGGTCCAATGCTTCTGAGTTCTGTGGTTGGGCTAAAATTACCGAGTACTGGTATTGCAGTATTAACACAGAAATCCAATTTCCGAGTTCTGTTTTCTAATTTCAAAGATGCGATTGGAAAATTTGATTTCCTAAATTAAATGCAGAAAGTTTAATCCCACAAAATCCAAATGTGCATACTTTATAGCTACTTATCACACTGAAATTATCTATTTTTAGGCTTTCTTAGGGCAGCATTTTTACTAAGAATTATTTTATCGTATATGCATTTTACAGGGAAGAAGAAGAAAATAAAATAAAATAAACAGTACTTCTTAGTTTTAAGCCATTATAGTTTAAAGGTAAAAAGTGCTGCAATAGATGAAACTGACAAGTTTTATTTGTCCATTTGTACCAGTTATTACAACATTTAAATTGTGCCCCTAGTACAATATATGTATGTATTTCCAAATATTTTATTTGGGAATAAAATAAAAATTAAAAGCCTTTATTACAAAATCAACAGTAATAAACCCTCATGACATATATAGTCCCTAAGGTAAGGTTTTACAAGACAAGACAAGACAAATAACATTTATATCGCATTTTTCTCCTGGTGGACTCAAAGCGCCAGAGCTGCAGCCACTAGGACGCGCTCTATAGGCAGTAGCAGTGTTAGGGAGACTTGCCTAAGGTCCCCTACTGAATAGGTGCTGGCTTACTGAACAGGCAGAGCCGAGATTCAAACCCTGGTCTCCTGTGTCAGAGGCAGAGCCCTTAACCATTACACAATCCAGCCACAAGTGTTTTATTTTGGTAACTATGGGGTAGGGTGGAAGGGGATACAAAAATAATAAAAATGTATATTATTTTTCTATATGAAAGTGTATAGTGGTGCACTTTACTTTTTGGCCAAAGGATGGCACTACACATAGTTCCCGATTACTGTAAACAGTAGACGGGAACTAGTGTGTGCATCTGTTTTCTTTCAGCTTTGAATGAGAGGCTATGTCTCTCTGATGCAAGCCCTCATTCATCACAGGACAGTACCCACAATATATATTACTAAACGTATTAGCGACACAGGATTAGGAGAACTGCCAAGCAACTGGTATTATTTAAAAGGAAATAAATAGGGCAGATTGCATATCCCTCTCGCCTCAGGTTCTTTTTAAGTAGGTCCCTTAGTCAAAAGTTGGTAATCTATACCTCTTTACTTTCCTCTGATATATATATATATATATATATATATATATATATATATATATATATAGATAGATAGATAGATAGATAGATAGATAGATAGATAGATAAAATATATATATATATATATATATATATATATATATATATATATATATATATATATATATATATATATATATATATATATATGTATATATATATATATAAACACAAAAATGATAACATCTGTTATTTTGGTCTTCATCATCACCACCATCATCGATAAACTAAAACAAAACACAGTGTTAAGAAAAGTAAATAAATGCATCTTCTGATAAAATGTATGAGTAAAAATAATAGAACAATCAAGTGTTCAACCCTAAACCAAATAAATAATAGATAATACGTCAGAACTAGAAATAGCATTCAAAAGAAATTACCCCTCCCCCCCCCCCCAAAAAAAAAAACGTGATATTTTTCCAATGTTTAACACTTGAAAAAAAGGATAAAGAAGAATGTGGTTTATCATTTAATTGTTTTTTGTATCATGAAAATAGTATTGACAATTGGCTTTAATGTCACATATTTGTATGTGCTGCCTAGTGTTGGGCGAACATCTAGATGTTCGGGTTCGGGCCGAACAGGCCGAACATGGCCGCGATGTTCGGGTGTTCGACCCGAACTCCGAACATAATGGAAGTCAATGGGGACCCGAACTTTTGTGGTTTGTAAAGCCTCCTTACATGCTACATACCCCAAATTTACAGGGTATGTGCACCTTGGGAGTGGGTACAAGAGGAAAAAAAAATTTAGCAAAAAGAGGTTATAGTTTTTGAGAAAATCGATTTTAAAGTTTCAAAGGGAAAACTGTCTTTTAAATGCGGGAAATGTCTGTTTTCTTTGCACAGGTAACATGCTTTTTGTCGGCATGCAGTCATAAATGTAATACATATAAGAGGTTCCAGGAAAAGGGACCGGTAATGCTAACCCAGCAGCAGCACACGTGATGGAACAGGAGGAGGGTGGCGCAGGAGGAGAAGGCCACGCTTTGAGACACAACAACCCAGGCCTTGCATGAGGACAAGAAGCGTGCGGATAGCATGCTTTGTACCACCATGCAGTCATAAATGTAATAAAGATAAGTGGTTCAATAAACAGGGACCACGCGGCAACGCTAACCCAGCAGCAGCACACGTGATGGAACAGGAGGAGGCGCAGGAGGAGAAGGCCACGCTTTGTGAGACACAACAACCCAGGCCTTGCATGAGGACAAAAAGCGTGCGGATAGCATGCTTTGTACCGCCATGTAGTCATAAATGTAATAAAGATAAGAGGTTCCATAAACAGGGACCGGCAACGGTAACCCAGCAGCAGCAGCAGCAGCAGCAGCAGCAGCACACGTGATGGAACAGGAGGAGGCGCAGGAGGAGAAGGCCACGCTTTGTGAGACACAACAACCCAGGCCTTGCATGAGGACAAAAAGCGTGCGGATATAGCAGCAATGCTTTTTGCCGCCATGCAGTCATAAATGTAATACAGATGAGAGGTTCAATAAACAGGGACCGGAAACGCTAAACCATCCCAGATGTTCATCGGTCATGTTACTTGGTTGGGGTCCAGGAGTGTTGCGTAGTCGTTTCCAATCCAGGATTGATTCATTTTAATTTGAGTCAGACGGTCTGCATTTTCTGTGGAGAGGCGGATACGCCGATCTGTGATGATGCCTCCGGCAGCACTGAAACAGCGTTCCGACATAACGCTGGCTGCCGGGCAAGCCAGCACCTCTATTGCGTACATTGCCAGTTCGTGCCAGGTGTCTAGCTTCATGCCCGGTTTCAGGTCCAGCGGTGCCAGCCACAAATCCGTCTGTTCCTTTATTCCCCTCCAAATTTCCTCCCCTGTGTGCTGCTTATCCCCAAGGCAGATCAGCTTCAGCAACGCTTGCTGACGCATGCCAACAGCTGTGCTGCACTGCTTCCACGATCCTACTGCTGCTGGTGCTGGGTTAGCATTTCCGGATGAGGTACAGCTTTGAGATGCGTTGGAGGAGAAGGAGTCAGAGAGGTAGGTGCTGCTGTTGTTATCCAGCTGTTTGCGGCGTGGGCAACACCCGCGCCGTAGCAGGTGAGGAATCGCTGCCAGGCTCCACAAGGTTCACCCAGTGCGCGGTAAGGGAGATGTATCGACCCTGGCCGAACGCACTCGTCCAGGTGTCAGTGGTGAGGTGAACCTTGCAGGCAACGGCATTCTTCAAGCTTCGGGTTATTTAGCTGACCACGTGCTCATGCAACTCAGGCACTGCAGAGCGCGCAAAGTGGTAGCGGCTGGGAACAACGTAACGTGGGATGGCCACTGACATCATGCCCTTGAAGCTGTTTGTCTCCACCACTCGATATGGCAGCATTTCGCAGGCCAGAAGCTTGGCTATGCTGGCTGGCTGTTACTGCCACGGCCCGGGGGTCATTTGCTGGCAATTTCCTCTTGTGCTCAAACATCTCAGAGACAGACAACTCAACCGTAGCGCTGCACACCGAAGGGCTGTTGGTTGTTGTGTTTGATGAACACTGGGAGACCTCAAGAGCACTAGTCCGGAAAGTGACAGTGTCAGCATCGTCTGATGTTTGTGAATGTTGTGAACCACGCAATGGCTGGGCTACTGCTGCTGCTGAGGCGGGTCTGGTGGTGAGTCTGGTGAACCCAAGGGAGGCAGTGTTGCTGGTGGTACCCTGTCCTGCCGCGTTTGCCCACAGAGTGGGATGTTTGGATAGAATGTGGCGGCTCATGCTGGTGGTGGAGAGGTTGTTAATACTTTTCCCCCTGCTCAGGCGGGTCTTGCACACCTTGCAAATCGCCATGGTAACATCCTCAGTGCAGTCTTCAAAGAAAGCCCAGACTTTAACTGGCTGAGGACTCGGACCTCGTGCGTGATGTGCTGGTGCTGCTTAACCCACTGCTGGACGCTTGAGAGGTCATCCAAGTAATTATCTGGTCCTGTTCTTTTGGATCTGTGAGGGTTGTTGTCCTGGACAACATGGGCAGTATTGAGTGGGTTTTCTTGGGTGCTCCCCTGTGGCCTGTACGTGAACCGTCAGGGGAAACACCTCTTCCCTTGCCCCTCCCTCTTTCACCGGATTTCTTCCTCATTTCACTTATCCTTAAAGTACACGCTGACTGGCAGCAGTACAGTGGCAGTACAGAAATGCTATACAGTGGTGGGTGAGCGGTGTACCACTATTGTCAGCAGTGACACAGAGCACAATGCTATACAGTGGCGGGTGAGCGGTGTACTACTGTTCCCAGCAGACACAGAGTGGAAGTAAACACAATGCTATATAGTGTGGCTGAGCCGTGTACACAGAGTGGCATTAAACACAATGCTATATAGTCTGCTATATAGTCACCCCGAACAGGGTGATGTTCTGCAGAACCCGAACAGTGGCAAACACTGTTCGCCCAACACTACTGGGAGGGAACGCAGATTTTAGTACCTAAACACACGATACAACATGTTTTCCGGGGTCGGACTCTGAGGCACATACAGATGGTCCCGATCATCATCCTCATCATACAACTCTTCTCCTGAGTCTGACCCACCCACCACCTCTGCCACCCCAACATCCCCAGACACAGACCCCTCATCGTCCTCAACATTAACTTGGGATGCTGGCCTGAGCCAGACCTCCTCCTCCACATCAGGCCCCATCATCTCCTCAATGGCAGCCCTCATTAATCGCTCTGGCGACGGACTGATGGACACAACGTTCTCCTCCGGGGAGGGCTGCTGCTGACCACTGGCTGCTGGGGTGGATGTTATAGCTTGCGTGGGGCGTTGGCTGTTGCTGTTGTTGGGAGTGCTGCTCACAGCGGAGGTCTCTGGGGAACTCATGTTGAGCTCATATAGTGGTTGACGGTGAGTGGAGTATTACTGATCCCAGCAATATACACACTGACTGGCAGAGTACGCAATGCTATATAGTGTGGCTGAGCGGTGTACACAGAGTGGCAGTAAACACAATGCTATATAGTCTGGCTGAGCGAGCGGTGTACTACTGTTCCCAGCAGAATCAGAGTGGCAGTAAACAATGGTATATAGTCTGGCTGAGCGGTGTACACAGAGTGTCAGTAAACAATGGTATATAGTCTGGCTGAGCGAGCGGTGTACTACTGTTCCCAGCAGAATCAGAGTGGCAGTAAACAATGGTATATAGTCTGGCTGAGCGGTGTACACAGAGTGTCAGTAAACAATGGTATATAGTCTGGCTGAGCGGTGTACACACAATGCTATATAGTCTGCTATATAGTGTCAGTAAACAATGGTATATAGTCTGGCTGAGCGAGCGGTGTACTACTGTTCCCAGCAGAATCAGAGTGGCAGTAAACAATGGTATATAGTCTGGCTGAGCGGTGTACACAGAGTGTCAGTAAACAATGGTATATAGTCTGGCTGAGCGAGCGGTGTACTACTGTTCCCAGCAGAATCAGAGTGGCAGTAAACAATGGTATATAGTCTGGCTGAGCGGTGTACACAGAGTGTCAGTAAACAATGGTATATAGTCTGGCTGAGCGGTGTACACACAATGCTATATAGTCTGCTATATAGTGTCAGTAAACAATGGTATATAGTCTGGCTGAGCGAGCGGTGTACTACTGTTCCCAGCAGAATCAGAGTGGCAGTAAACAATGGTATATAGTCTGGCTGAGCGGTGTACACAGAGTTTCAGTAAACAATGGTATATAGTCTGGCTGAGCGGTGTACACAGAGTGTCAGTAAACAATGGTATATAGTCTGGCTGAGCGGTGTACACAGAGTGGCAGTAAACACAATGCTATATAGTCTGGCTGAGCGAGCGGTGTACTACTGTTCCCAGCAGAATCAGAGTGGCAGTAAACAATGGTATATAGTCTGGCTGAGCGGTGTACACAGAGTGTCAGTAAACAATGGTATATAGTCTGGCTGAGCGGTGTACACAGAGTGTCAGTAAACAATGGTATATAGTCTGGCTGAGCGGTGTACACAGAGTGGCAGTAAACACAATGCTATATACTCTGGCTGAGCGAGCGGTGTACTACTGTTCCCAGCAGACACAGAACAGTGAACAGAATGCTATATAGTGTGGCTGAGCGAGCGGTGTACCACTATTCCCAGCAGACACAGAACAGTGAACAGAATGCTATATAGTGTGGCTGAGCGGGCGGTGTACCACTATTCCCAGCAGACACAGAACAGTGAACAGAATGCTATATAGTGTGGATGAGCGAGCGGTGTACCACTATTCCCAGCAGACACAGAACAGTAAACAGAATGCTATATAGTGTGGCTGAGCGAGCGGTGTACCACTATTCCCAGCAGACACAGAACAGTGAACAGAATGCTATATAGTGTGGCTGAGCGAGCGGTGTACCACTATTCCCAGCAGACACAGAACAGTGCACAGAATGCTATATAGTGTGGCTGAGCGAGCGGTGTACCACTATTCCCAGCAGACACAGAACAGTAAACAGAATGCTATATAGTGTGGCTGAGCGAGCGGTGTACCACTATTCCCAGCAGACACAGAACAGTAAACAGAATGCTATATAGTGTGGCTGAGCGAGCGGTGTACCACTATTCCAAGCAGACACAGAACAGTGAACAGAATGCTATATAGTGTGGCTGAGCGAGCGGTGTACCACTATTCCCAGCAGACACAGAGTGGCAGTAAACAGAATGCTATATAGTGTGGCTGAGCGAGGTACACAGAGTGGCAGTAAACAGAATGCTATATAGTGTGGCTGAGCAAGCGGTGTACTACTATTCCCAGCAGACACAGAGTGGCAGTAAACAGAATGCTATATAGTGTGGCTGAGCGAGGTACACAGAGTGGCAGTAAACAGAATGCTATATAGTGTGGCTGAGCAAGCGGTGTACTACTGTTCCCAGCAGTGACACAATGACAGGGGGGACCCTGGCTAGCGTGGCTGGAGCGCGAACTACCCTGCCTGCCTACCCAAAGCTAAACCCACAGACAAATGGCGGAGATATGACGTGGTTCGGGTATTTATTTACCCGAACCACGTGACCGTTCGGCCAATCAGAGCGCGTTCGGGTCCGAACCACGTGACCCGTTCGGCCAATCACAGCGCTAGCCGAACGTTCGGGGAACGTTCGGCCATGCGCTCTTAGTTCGGCCATATGGCCGAACGGTTTGGCCGAGCACCGTCAGGTGTTCGGCCGAACTCGAACATCACCCGAACAGGGTGATGTTCTGCAGAACCCGAACAGTGGCGAACACTGTTCGCCCAACACTAGTGCTGCCTTTCCTCATATAAAACCTTGCAATGCTAAAACAGTCAGTTATATAAGCAATCCATGTATCAACTATCAAAATGAAATCTACAAAGAAAATGACTGTGGAGACCGGTTTATTAAAATATTCTGAGGGATGTTCAGACAATTGGTTTTGTGAAGCATATCATTATAAAAAAAAAAATCAATCAATAAGTAAATTATCCAAATGTACTTGTGTTTACGGTAACAGAGATAGACAGTATTATTACTGTTATAGCTTTGGTCAGATTTGCCTCAGTTTGGTTCAAGTTAAAGTGTATCTGAGGTGAACTTTTACTCATTGCATATTTGTGTTCATTTCCTATTGTTGGCATTCCTCAAGCTAAATACTTTTTTTGTTTTTTGTTTTAATACTCGAATTCCCTATAAACTAAAGATGCCACACCCACAGGTTTTCAGAGAGCCTTGGCAGTAGCAAGGGCTCATGGGAGCTCAGTCTGGGCAGGAGGAGGAGGAGGTGTTATTAGCCATTGATTTCAGAGGCAGAGGGGAGGAGGGAGGAGGGGGGATTAGGTTTTTTTCACAGGCTGAGTACTCAAGATGCAGATAAACCTGCCTCTGTGTAATGTTTAAAAACAACATGGCTGCTGTCATTGTATCACAGGAAGAAATTATAATTTTCTATTAAAGCTGTTGGCAGCTAGATTTGCTGTGTAAACTATCTAAACTTTAGATAAGATATATAGACAAGTTAATTGTTATAGTTAGTTTTTCATCTCGGATCTGCTTTAACCCAAGAGTTTTTGGAAGACAAATTCAAGTTCCATTAAAATCAATGGAGAAATTCTGGTCAGTCCTCTGATTCTTAGAGAGCTAGTTATGCAGCCAAATGTAACCAATGAGGCACAACAAGGCCAGTGAATGTGTGCAGAACACTGTTAAAAAAGGGATGATAATTAAACCTATTGGGAGAGGCATTCTATGTGACTTCTTTTGAGGCTAACATGGGCAATATGGTTGAGATGCCAATCCTTTAACCAGTTACCAGCAGTGTGCAGCTTTACAACTGTTTGCCACTGTTAATGGCACCAGGATGTTTTAATGCATTGCTTGCCACTGCCATCACCATGCATGCACCCCCACCGTAACTGTCGGTCTTCAAAGTTTCCTAATTGATGAATGGGAGCATGTGTTCCCTGAGCCAGTCAGGTGTCAGTATTAGGGATGGTCATTGTTAAAAACCAGTAACAGTGATCAGTCTTAAAAGTGTTAATAAATAAAGTTTTTTTGTTCTTTCCCAGCTCATCTATCAGCTCAGATTGTTGTCAATCAGCCACTGGAGGTGACAGGAGCTGGGAGAGAGACTGTGATTGTACTGTGGTAGGCTTTTTCCTTTTTTTGTAAAAAAAATAACCCAAAACTACTTTAATCAACCCTGTATCCTTCCCGTCCTTAGCCAAATAGTCCTCTATTTTCTTCCTAATCCCCACTTATAGTAACTTTTCCCCTCTCTACCCTGCAAACCTACCCTAATTTTTATTTTTCTCTCTATACTTTTCAATTTTTATTTTTTTAAAACATTATCTCATTCTATTGTCTTTTTTATCTAGCTCTCTATTTATTCCCTTGGTTGAGTATGGCAGGGAGACACTTTTCTGCAGAGGCGGTAGCTGGCATCCTCCAGCAAAGCAGCAGTGGGTATGATTCAGGGAGTGAATGGCTCCTTGCGACTGACTCTGGGTAACAATCTGACTGCTCAGAAACCGCAGGGCCACCATCTTGCTGTTGCAGGAGGGATGAGGAATCCACTGTCCAGGATCCATCAGGTGCCATAGCAGGGGGCTCAGTGGACAACACGACTGAAGCTAGCAGCAGAGGTCAGAGGGGAGCAAGGCTACGGCAGGTTGTTTATTTGACCAGCAGTGCCTGATGAGATAATTTGTGGCACCTGGTCACCTGCTAACCTAGTAGTCCCCAATATCCAGGGACATATTATTTGTCACTTTGATGTGTAAAGAAGAGATCATTTTTTGTGATCATTAGTTTGATATCAGAGAGAAGTGGCAAGCTTGTGGCAATGTGATTTTCCAGGTGAACCTGATGGGAAAACTGATTGCATTGCATTGCAGTTTTCATGCCAACTATCAATCCTGTAAGCTAGTGTTTGAGGGTACATGGACTTGCAAACTAAAATGCAAATGTGCCTTCATGGGTTCGCTCACTGAGCAGAACTAACAGAGTGCTAGCAGCCCATGTTCTCATACACAAGGGGCTTGATTCACTAAACTGTGATAAGACAATATCACACGTTATCAAAGTTATCACATGCTATCAAAGTTATCACAAAGTTATCACAAGGTATCAAAGTCAACATGCCTTGGGCTTGATTTACTAAACTGTGATAACTGATATCACGGTCGCACTAGCGTTTTGCGCGCATTAAAACACATGTAACGTTTTTCAGGCTTGATTCACTAAACCGTGATTCACTAAACTCGTATCACAGCCGTTTTCGCGAGCATTTACATGTTTTCACAGGATCACAAATATTTGTGCGAAAGCATGAAATTTTGCATGCAATCACGAATTTCCGTGCAAAAGCGCAATAGTTTTCGTGCAAATTGCTTTTCTGCTAGGAAAGTGTTTTATAGTTGGAGTTTCTTATCAGTGAGGGTCACACTGAAGTCACTTCCTGTCTGAGTCAGCCACTTGCATACCTGATATTTAACTCTTTCAGGCAGAGAAAGAAAAAAAGGAATACAGCATAGTTATTAGTGCGCTAGGCACTGTACATACACATGTCTATCTCATCATGTCACATGTCAGTTCGGGTATCCTTTAAGCCAGGGCTGCCCAATAGGTCGATCGCGATCTACCGGTAGATCGCAACCGCCTTCTTGGTAGATCGCGGCCTCTCGGCCGCGTCTCGTAAGAGTTTGTTGCGGCCAGCAGCTCATCATGTTTAGCTGCTGGCCAATAAGGATGCAGGCTAGGAGAGAGGGGGGAGAGAGGCGGCGCGGCCGCTACGTCATGGCTGAGGGCGGCGACGGGCAGTCTGCAACTAGTGTTGGGCGAACAGTGTTCGCCACTGTTCGGGTTCTGCAGAACATCACCCTGTTCGGGTGATGTTCGAGTTCGACCGAACACCTGATGGTGTTCGGCCAAACCGTTCGGCAATATGGCCGAACTAAGAGCGCATGGCCGAACGTTCCCCGAACGTTTGGCTAGCGCTGTGATTGGCCGAACGGGTCACGTGGTTCGGACCTGAACGTGCTCTGATTGGCCGAACGGGTCACGTGGTTCGGGTAAATAAATACCCGATCCACGTCATTTCTCCACCATTTGTCTGTGGTTTTAGCTTTGGGTAGGCAGGCAGGGTAGTTCTCTCTCCAGCCAGGCTAGCCAGGGTCCCCCCAGTCATTGTGTCGCTGCTGGGAACAATAGTACACCGCTCACCCACACTATATAGCATTGTGTTTACTGCCACTCTGTGTCTCTGCTGGGAACAGTAGTACACCGCTCACCCGCCACTGTATAGCATTGTGCTCTGTGTCGCTGCTGGGAATAGTAATACACCACTCACCCACCACTGTATAGCATTGTGCTCTGTGTCGCTGCTGGGAATAGTAGTTCACCACTCACCCACCACTGTATAGCATTGTGCTCTGTGTCGCTGCTGGGAATAGTAGTACACCGCTCACCCACCACTGTATAGCATTGTGCTCTGTGTCGCTGCTGGGAATAGTAGTACACCGCTCACCCACCATTGTATAGCATTGTGCTCTGTGTCGCTGCTGGGAATAGTAGTACACCGCTCACCCACCACTGTATAGCATTGTGCTCTGTGTCGCTGCTGGGAATAGTAGTACACCGCTCACCCACCACTGTATAACATTGTGCTCTGTGTCGCTGCTGGGAATAGTAGTACACCGCTCACCCACCACTGTATAGCATTGTGCTCTGTGTTGCTGCTGGGAATAGTAGTACACCGCTCACCCAGCACTGTATAGCATTGTGCTCTGTGTCGCTGCTGGGAATAGTAGTACACCGCTCACCCACCACTGTATAGCATTGTGCTCTGTGTCGCTGCTGGGAATAGTAGTACACCGCTCACCCACCACTGTATAGCATTGTGCTCTGTGTCGCTGCTGGGAATAGTAGTGCACCGCTCACCCACCACTGTATAGCATTGTGCTCTGTGTCGCTGCTGGGAACAGTAGTACACCGCTCACCCACCACTGTATAGCATTGTGCTCTGTGTCGCTGCTGGGAATAGTAGTACACCGCTCACCCATCACTGTATAGCATTGTGCTCTGTGTCGCTGCTGGGAACAGAAGTACACCGCTCATCCACCACTGTATAGCATTGTGCTCTGTGTCGCTGCTGGGAATAGTAGTACACCGCTCACCCACCACTGTATAGCATTGTGCTCTGTGTCGCTGCTGGGAATAGTAGTACACCGCTCACCCACCACTGTATAGCATTGTGCTCTGTGTCGCTGCTGGGAATAGTAGTACACCGCTCACCCATCACTGTATAGCATTGTGCTCTGTGTCGCTGCTGGGAATAGTAGTACACCGCTCACCCACCACTGTATAGCATTGTGCTCTGTGTCGCTGCTGGGAATAGTAGTGCACCGCTCACCCACCACTGTATAGCATTGTGCTCTGTGTCGCTGCTGGGAACAGTAGTACACCGCTCACCCACCACTGTATAGCATTGTGCTCTGTGTCGCTGCTGGGAATAGTAGTACACCGCTCACCCATCACTGTATAGCATTGTGCTCTGTGTCGCTGCTGGGAACAAAAGTACACCGCTCATCCACCACTGTATAGCATTGTGCTCTGTGTCGCTGCTGGGAATAGTAGTACACTGCTCACCCACCACTGTATAGCATTGTGCTCTGTGTCGCTGCTGGGAATAGTAGTACACTGCTCACCCTGTATAGCATTGTGCTCTGTGTCGCTGCTGGGAATAGTAGTACACCGCTCACCCACCACTGTATAGCACTGTGCTCTGTGACACTGCTGGGAATAGTAGTACACCGCTCACCCACCACTGTATAGCATTGTGCTCTGTGTCGCTGCTGGGAATAGTAGTACACCGCTCACCCACCACTGTATAGCATTGTGCTCCGTGTCGCTGCTGGGAATAGTAGTACACCGCTCACCCACCACTGTATAGCATTGTGCTCTGTGTCGCTGCTGGGAACAGTAGTACACCGCTCACCCACCACTGTATAGCATTGTGCTCTGTGTCGCTGCTGGGAATAGTAGTACACCGCTCACCCACAACTGTATAGCATTGTGCTCTGTGTCGCTGCTGGGAATAGTAGTACACCGCTCACCCACCACTGTATAGCATTGTGCTCTGTGTCGCTGCTGGGAATAGTAGTACACCGCTCACCCTGTATAGCATTGTGCTCTGTGTCGCTGCTGGGAATAGTAGTACACCGCTCACCCACCACTGTATAGCATTGTGCTCTGTGTCACTGCTGGGAATAGTAGTTCACCACTCACCCACCACTGTATAGCATTGTGCTCTGTGTCGCTGCTGGGAATAGTAGTACACCGCTCACCCACCACTGTATAGCATTGTGCTCTGTGTCGCTGCTGGGAATAGTAGTACACCGCTCACCCACCATTGTATAGCATTGTGCTCTGTGTCGCTGCTGGGAAAAGTAGTACACCGCTCACCCACCACTGTATAGCATTGTGCTCTGTGTCGCTGCTGGGAATAGTAGTACACCGCTCACCCACCACTGTATAACATTGTGCTCTGTGTCGCTGCTGGGAATAGTAGTACACCGCTCACCCACCACTGTATAGCATTGTGCTCTGTGTCGCTGCTGGGAATAGTAGTACACCGCTCACCCAGCACTGTATAGCATTGTGCTCTGTGTCGCTGCTGGGAATAGTAGTACACCGCTCACCCACCACTGTATAGCATTGTGCTCTGTGTCGCTGCTGGGAATAGTAGTACACCGCTCACCCACCACTGTATAGCATTGTGCTCTGTGTCGCTGCTGGGAATAGTAGTGCACCGCTCACCCACCATTGTATAGCATTGTGCTCTGTGTCGCTGCTGGGAACAGTAGTACACCGCTCACCCACCACTGTATAGCATTGTGCTCTGTGTCGCTGCTGGGAATAGTAGTACACCGCTCACCCATCACTGTATAGCATTGTGCTCTGTGTCGCTGCTGGGAACAGAAGTACACCGCTCATCCACCACTGTATAGCATTGTGCTCTGTGTCGCTGCTGGGAATAGTAGTACACCGCTCACCCACCACTGTATAGCATTGTGCTCTGTGTCGCTGCTGGGAATAGTAGTACACCGCTCACCCACCACTGTATACCATTGTGCTCTGTGTCGCTGCTGGGAATAGTAGTACACCGCTCACCCACCACTGTATAGCATTGTGCTCTGTGTCGCTGCTGGGAATAGTAGTACACCGCTCACCCACCACTGTATAGCATTGTGCTCTGTGTCGCTGCTGGGAATAGTAGTACACCGCTCACCCACCACTGTATAGCATTGTGCTCTGTGTCGCTGCTGGGAATAGTAGTACACTGCTCACCCTGTATAGCATTGTGCTCTGTGTCGCTGCTGGGAATAGTAGTACACCGCTCACCCACCACTGTATAGCATTGTGCTCTGTGTCACTGCTGGGAATAGTAGTACACCGCTCACCCACCACTGTATAGCATTGTGCTCTGTGTCGCTGCTGGGAATAGTAGTACACCGCTCACCCACCACTGTATAGCATTGTGCTCCGTGTCGCTGCTGGGAATAGTAGTACACCGCTCACCCACCACTGTATAGCATTGTGCTCTTTGTCGCTGCTGGGAACAGTAGTACACCGCTCACCCACCACTGTATAGCATTGTGCTCTGTGTCGCTGCTGGGAATAGTAGTACACCACTCACCCACCACTGTATAGCATTGTGCTCTGTGTCGCTGCTGGGAATAGTAGTACACCGCTCACCCACCACTGTATAGCATTGTGCTATGTGTCGCTGCTGGGAATAGTAGTACACCGCTCACCCACCACTGTATAGCATTGTGCTCTGTGTCGCTGCTGGGAATAGTAGTACACCGCTTACCCACCACTGTATAGCATTGTGCTATGTGTCGCTGCTGGGAATAGTAGTACACCGCTCACCCACCACTGTATAGCATTGTACTCTGTGTCACTGCTGGGTATAGTAGTACACCGCTCACCCACCACTGTATAGCATTGTGCTCCGTGTCGCTGCTGGGAATAGTAGTACACCGCTCACCCACCACTGTATAGCATTGTGCTCCGTATCGCTGCTGGGAATAGTAGTACACCGCTCACCCACCACTGTATAGCATTGTGCTCTGTGTCGCTGCTGGGAAGAGTAGTACACCGCTCACCCACCACTGTATAGCATTGTGCTCTGTGTCGCTGCTGGGAATAGTAGTACACCGCTCACCCACCACTGTATAGCATTGTGCTCTGTGTCGCTGCTGGGAACAGTAGTACACCGCTCACTTATCACTGTATAGCATTGTGCTCTGTGTCGCTGCTGGGAACAGTAGTACACCGCTCACCCACCACTGTATGGCATTGTGCTCTGTGTCACTGCTGGGAATAGTAGTACACCGCTCACCCACCACTGTATAGCATTGTGCTCTGTGTCGCTGCTGGGAATAGTAGTACACCGCTCACCCACCACTGTATAGCATTGTGCTCTGTGTCGCTGCTGGGAACAGTAGTACACCGCTCACCCACCACTGTATAGCATTGTGCTCTGTGTCGCTGCTGGGAATAGTAGTACACCGCTCACCCACCACTGTATAGCATTGTGCTCTGTGTCGCTGCTGGGAATAGTAGTACACCGCTCACCCACCACTGTATAGCATTGTGCTCTGTGTCGCTGCTGGGAATAGTAGTACACCGCTCACCCTGTATAGCATTGTGCTCTGTGTCACTGCTGGGAATAGTAGTACACCGCTCACCCACCACTGTATAGCATTGTGCTCTGTGTCACTGCTGGGTATAGTAGTACACCGCTCACCCACCACTGTATAGCATTGTGCTCTGTGTCGCTGCTGGGAATAGTAGTACACCGCTCACCCACCACTGTATAGCATTGTGCTCCGTGTCGCTGCTGGGAATAGTAGTACACCGCTCACCCACCACTGTATAGCATTGTGCTCTGTGTCGCTGCTGGGAATAGTAGTACACCGCTCACCCATCACTGTATAGCATTGTGCTCTGTGTCGCTGCTGGGAACAGAAGTACACCGCTCACCCACCACTGTATGGCATTGTGCTCTGTGTCACTGCTGGGAATAGTAGTACACCGCTCACCCACCACTGTATAGCATTGTGCTCTGTGTCGCTGCTGGGAATAGTAGTACACCGCTCACCCACCACTGTATAGCATTGTGCTCTGTGTCGCTGCAGGGAATAGTAGTACACCGCTCACCCACCACTGTATAGCATTGTGCTCTGTGTCGCTGCTGGGAATAGTAGTACACCGCTCACCCACCACTATATAGCATTTCTGTACTGCCACTGTACTGCTGCCAGTCAGCGTGTACCTTAAGGATAAGTGAAATGAAGAAGAAATCCTGTGAAAGAGGGAGGGGCAAGGGAAGAGGTGTTTCCCCTGATGGTTCACATACAGGCCACAGTGGAGCACCGAAGAAAACCCACTCAATACTGCCCATGTTGTCCAGGAAATCAACCCTCACAAATCCAAAAGAACAGGACCAGATAATTAATTGGATGACCTCTCAAGCGTCCAGCAGTGGGTTAAGCAGCACCAGCACATCACGCACGAGGTCTGAGTCCTCACCCAGTTACAAGGAGCCAGTGGGCACAGAGCTGACACAACTGGCAGCGACACCACGCACACAACTGCCAAATAACCAGTCCGAAGAATTTCCTCAGGACATAATGGGGTATTCGCAGGAGCTATTCCCAGCCCAACAAACTTCCACCTTTCAAAGGTCAATGGAACAGCCAGAAATGTTGTGCCTGGATTCACAACCATTTACTGTGGGAAATGCACCACGCACTGAAATGCAAGGGGAGTTTGAGGACTTTGAAACCCAAATCCCAGAGCAAGTTGGGCAGGAGGGGTTTCAATTGCAGGAGGTCAGCCGAGAAGATCTGGAAGACGACGTTGGAGTGAGCTGCGCAGAGGTTGTTCTGGGGAGCTCTACTCCACGGCGGCGGCCCACAATCACATATGACGAGCTTGAGGAGATGGAAGAGGAGGGTTCGGACAATGTGGACACAGACCCAGATTTGTATGTGAAGGAGAACATCGCCGTCGTAGCAGCACAGATGAGCCTGTTGAAGAACCCACTGCTGCACGAGTTCGCCTTGTGTCACAAGGTAGGCGGCGCGAAATTTCAGGCACCACAAGCGTGGAAGTTCAAGTGAGACGCAAAAGAGGCGCAAACAGAAATCGCCAGCAAGGCAGGTGCTCCAAAGTCTGGCCTTTCTTTGAAGACTGCAGTGAGGATGGTACCATGGTGATTTGCAAGGTGTGCAAGACCCGCCTGAGCAGGGGGAAAAATATAAATTTTTTACTATCTGGCCAGATAAAATCTGCCTCTACATCCACTGAATCAAACCCTTATGGTATGTCATAGTTTGATAACGCTGTCTGCGTCAATATGCAATCCGATCATTGTTTTTAAATGTGTGTCTTTTCTACTGTGATGAATTACTATGTGGTATTTACATCTATGTGAGGCCTGGTGTCTCTTATGAAATTTTTGATATAATAAATGGCAACTTGGTATACTTTGTGAGGCTGTGTGACCATTTAAAAAATCCATTTGATATATGGAAAAATATTAACAACCTCTCCACCACCAGCATGACCCGCCACATGGTATCCAAACATCCCACTCTGTGGGCAAACGCGGCAGGACAGGGTACCAGCAACACTGCCTCCCTTGGGGTCACCAGACTCACCACCAGACCCTCCTCAGCAGCAGCAGTAGCCCAGCCATTGCTGTGGTTCACAACAACATTCACAAACATCAGACGACGCTGACACTGTCACTTTCCGGAATAGTGCTCTTGAGGTCTCCCAGTCTTCATCAAACACAACAACCAACAGCCCTTCAGTGTGCAGCCCTACGGTTCAGTTGTCTGTCTCGGAGATGTTTGAGCGCAAGAGGAAATTGCCAGCAAATGACCCCCGGGCCGTGGCACTAACAGCCAGCATAGCCAAGCTTCTGGCCTGCGAAATGCTGCCATATCGAGAGGTGGAGACAAACAGCTTCAAGGGCATGATGTCAGTGGCCATCCCACGTTACGTGGTTCCCAGCCACTACCACTTTGCGCGCTCTGCAGTGCCTGAGTTGCATGAGCACGTGGTCAGCAAAATAACCCGAAGCTTGAAGAATGCCGTTGCCTGTGCAAGGTTCACCTCACCACTGACACCTGGACGAGTGCGTTCGGCCAGGGTCGATACATCTCCCTTACCGCACACTGGGTGAACCTTGTGGAGCCTGGCAGCGATTCCTCACCTGCTACGGCGCGGGTGTTGCCCACGTCACAAACAGCTGCACCGCCGTCCCTCCCACTGGATAGCAACAGCAGCACCTACCTCTCTGACTCCTTCTCCTCCAACGCATCTCAAAGCTGTACCTCATCCGGAAACGCTAACCCAGCAGCAGTAGGATCGTGGAAGCAGTGCAGCACAGCTGTTGGCATGCGTCAGCAAGTGTTGCTGAAGCTGATCTACCTTGGGGATAAGCAGCACACAGGGGAGGAAATTTGGAGGGGAATAAAGAAACAGACGGATTTGTGGCTGGCACCGCTGGACCTGAAACCGGGCATGGTTGTGTGTGATAATGGGAGTAATCTCATTCGCGCTTTAAGGTTGGCTAAGCTGACACACATCCCTTGCCTGGCGCACGTGATGAACCTAGTAGTTCAGCGGTTCCTGAGGACATACCCAGGCGTGGCCGATCTTCTGTTGAAGGTGCGACGAGTGGCCAAACATTGTAGAAATTCCAGTACTGCTTCGGGGGCACTCGCCAACATGCAGGAGCGCTTCAATCTCCCCCACCATCGCTTGCTGTGTGATGTCCCTACGCACTGGAATTCTACGCTGCACATGCTAGCCCACTTTTGCGAGCAGAAGAGTGCAGTGGTCCAGTACATGACGGCGCAGTACCGAGGCGCATCCGGACAGCTGCCAAGCTTCTGTGGATCCGATTGGGCCAACATGTTGGACCTCTGCCAAGTCCTCCAAAATTTTGAGCAATCCACGTTGCTTGTGAGCAGTGACAACTCTTCAGTCAGCAGGAGGAGGAACAGCTGGAGTTGGAGCAGGAATTTCATGCCACCACTGACGAGGGCCAGAGCGGTGCACGTTGGACTTCCACAATTCAGCGCAAATGGTCAGCAGTAGCAGACCAGGAAGAAGGTGACGACACCCATGCAGCAGCCCACAGAACAGCAAGCGTGCAGATCCACCTCCAACACCGATCTCCTGGAGAAGATGGTCAAGGACTACATGTCAGATGGCGTAGCTGTGTTGAACAATCCATCTGCACCCTTCAACTATTGGGTATCGAAGCTAGACACCTGGCACAAACTGGCAATGTACGCAATAGAGGTGCTGGCTTGCCCGGCAGCCAGCGTTATGTCGGAACGCAGTTTCAGTGCTGCCGGAGGCATTGTCACAGATCGACGTATCCGCCTCTGCACAGAAAATGCAGACTGTCTGACTCAAATTAAAATGAATCAATCCTGGATTGTAAACGACTACGCAACACTCCCGGACCCCAACCAAGTAACATGAGCAATGAACATCTGTGATGGGTTAGTGTTGCCGGTCCCTGTTTATTGAACCTCTCATCTGTATTACATTTATGACTGCATGGCGACAAAATGCATTGCTATCCGCACGCTTATTGTCCTCATGCAAGGCCTGGGTTGTTGTGTCTCAAAGCGTGGCCTTCTCCTCCTGCGCCGCCCTCCTCCTGTTCCATCACGTGTGCTGCTGCTGGGTTAGCGTTACCGGTCCCTTTTCCTGGAACCTCTTATCTGTATTACATTTATGACTGCATGGCGACAAAAAGCATGTTACCTGTGCAAAGAAAAATGACATTTTCCGCATTTAAAAGACATTTTTTCCTTTGAAACTTTACAATCAATTTTCTCAAAAACTATAAGCTCTTTTTCAAATATTTTTTTTCCTCTTGTACCCACTCCCAAGGTGCACATACCCTGCAAATTTGGGGTATGTAGCATGTAAGGAAGCTTTACAAAGCACGAAAGTTTGGGTCCCCATTGACTTCCATTATGTTCGGAGTTCGGCGCGAACACCCGAACATCGCGGCCATGTTCGGCGAACGTTCGCGAACCCGAACATCCAGGTGTTCGCCCAACACTACCTGCAACGTGCGTGCTTGTAACGTGCCCGGTGCCGCCCCCACCCATGACGTAGCGACCGTGCCGCCTCTCTCTTCGCCGCCGCTTCTCTCCTGCATCCCATTGGCCTACTAGAGTCTCTCCTTGCCACTTCTTCTCCTCTGCCTGCCTGCTAACCTACGCTGCAGGTAAATACCCCTGGAGGGCCCATATACCTGGCTAACCTACACTGGGGGGCCCATATACCTTGCTAACCTACACTGGGGGCCCATATACCTTGCTAACCTACACTGGGGGCCCATATACCTTGCTAACCTACACTGGGGGCCCATATACCTGGCTAACCTACACTGGGGGCCCATATACCTGGCTAACCTACACTGAGGGCCCATATACCTTGCTAACCTACACTGAGGGCCCATATACCTTGCTAACCTACACTGAGGGCCCATATACCTTGCTAACCTACACTGGGGGCCCATATACCTTGCTAACCTACACTGGGGGCCCATATACCTGGCTAACCTACACTGGGGGCCCATATACCTGGCTAACCTACACTGAGGGCCCATATACCTTGCTAACCTACACTGAGGGCCCATATACCTTGCTAACCTACACTGAGGGCCCATATACCTTGCTAACCTACACTGGGGGCCCATATACCTGGCTAACCTACACTGGGGGCCCATATACCTGGCTAACTACACTGAAGGCCCATATGCCTGGATAACTACACTGAGGGCCCATATACCTGGCTAACCTACACTGAGGGCCCATATACCTGGCTAACCTAAACTGAGGGCCCAAATACCTGGCTAACTACACTGAGGGCCCATATACCTGGCTAACTACACTGAGGGCCCATATTCCTGGCTAACCTAAACTGAGGGCCCATATACCTGGCTAACTACACTGAGGGCCCATATACCTGGCTAACTACACTGAGGGCCCATATACCTGGCTAACCTAAACTGAGGGCCCAAATAAATGGATAACTACACTGAGGGCCTATATACCTGGCTAACTACACTGAGGGCCCATATACCTGGCTAACTACACTGAGGGCCCATATACCTGGCTAACTACAATGAGGGCCCATATACCTGGCTAACTACAATGAGGGCCCATATACCTGGCTAACCTACAATGAGGGCCCATATCCCTGGCTAATCTACACTGAGGGTCCATATACCTGGCTAACTACACTGAGGGCCCATATACCTGGCTAACCTACACTGGGGGACCATATACCTGGCTAACCTACACTGGGGGCCCATATACCTGGCTAACCTACACTGAGGGCCCATATACCTGGCTAACCTACACTGAGGGCCCATATACCTGGCTAACCTACACTGAGGGCCCATATACCTGGCTAACCTACACTGAGGGCCCATATACCTGGCTAACTACACTGGGGGCCCATATACCTGGCTAATCTACACTGAGGGCCCATATACCTGGCTAACCTACACTGGGGGCCCATATACCTGGCTAACCTACACTGAGGCCACGTAACCTATGCTGCAGGCACATATACCTGGCTAACCTACGCGGGGGGGTGCTTAGCATTTGGGACGTTGGTAGATCTCCTGGCCTCGGCAAATTTTAAAGTAGCTCACGAGCCGAAAAAGTGTGGGCACCCCTGCTTTAAGCTATTGGCAAATGAAAGGGATAAGCGCTAAAAGGTGAAAATCGCTCTTGTCCCTTATGGTAAAAACCCCTTTGGGGTGAAGTGGTTAAGGAAAACGTTCAGATCCATGGAATATCTCATAACATAATTTCTAATTGGGTGTACAATTACAAGTTTTTGAAGTTTTTAATTTTTTATGTCATCTAATGACCATACATAAACTCTTTTGAACAGTAGATTTCCACTTAACAAATTGCCTACAATGATTTCTCACCATTCTTCACCAATCAGACCACAGTTTTTGCAAACTATGCTTAGAACCCAACATTTCTTCTGGATTCAATCATATTGATCACAGTTCCTGCAAAAAATAATTGTATATCTATGCTACAACAAAACAAGAAATTGTTACAAGAAATGATATCCAAATCCCAGTTAAAGAATATATCCCACACAGTAGAGGCATCTTGGAAAGTAAGGGTTCTGGTCTGTCTACCAACCACTTTAGGATGGTGTGCCTATTGAAAATATTGGGCTAAACATCATTAGTCTATTCCTAATCAAAAGGAAGATTAACATTGTGACTTACGAACTGTCATTACCTTGCTCGTTCAAGATTCCTCCTGTCTTCCATGTATCTCTTCTCATTTTCAAACTTATCTCTTCTCATTTTCAAACTTGCACAACCTAATGCTTTCCCTGATCTACACCTAATTCCATCACTGGGGATGGTGAAGACAAAAATATGGAATGGACACCATTTGGAGTTCTAGAAAAATAGAAAGTCAGATCCACTATTCATTCAAGTGGAAAGGTTATGACCCTAAAGAAAACTTCTGGGGGTGCCTACCACAAATATCTATGCTGGAAGATTGACTTGCACATTTCACAAGTATCCTGAAATCCTAAACCAGCAGTCTTCTAGGGCTGCCTGTAAGGAGGCAACGTTATGATTACTCACCATCACAGGCTGGATGGCTGTCATATATGGGTGATCACATGGGGGTTTGTGCACTGAAATGTGGCTTCAGGAATATGGTTGTGCATTCACATGCAACTACATTGTGGAGTTGAGCATAGTGTCAAATTGCATTGTGTCATGCACTACTCTATCTGCGTATGTGGCAGCCCTTAGTTGTATTTGTGTTAGAGGGCACACCTTAGCTCAGTCTTCAATCTGTGTACGGTCACATCTGCCTGACACTGACAGGTTCAATCAATCCAGAAGACAACACAAGGACCAGCACTGGAAGACTTTCACGTTGGCCTTTAATTTACATGATCAGTGAACTAAATACAGGCAACATCCATCTCAATAGGTGGTTGTAATTATAGGTCAATGTATTCAAGATCTCGATGACATGCAATGGAACAACCAGCTGATGGTGAAAGTGGAGTCTCATTGCCCAAAGTTCCACTGGACTGCTGTCATTTCAGCCGGTATGACGTCCTTTGTCAAGTGGCAACGGGAGCCTTTTTCCATTGCACGGCAGCATGAGCTTGACTACTTTGAGCTATAATTACATCCACATATAAAGATGAATGCTGGCTGTATTTTGTTCACTGTTTATGTGAATTAAAGACCAACGGGAATGTCTTCCTTTGTGATGTCTTCTATTTGGCAACCCTTATGCATGATTATCTTTATGTGCCTAATGGACCATTACACCCAGGGAGAGCTATCACTCAGTGCAGTAGTCTGGAAGCTAATTGGTGTGCTAATTTTCCCATATGTGTTTATTATTTTTATGTACCATGTTCTCTGTTCCTGTTGTTGCTGACCTTGGCCTGGCTGACCATCAAATAGAAATGTAACTTGGCTACTTTCAGCTGCTGAACCACCTCTGGCTGCATGGTTACTCTTTTCTCATCCTCAGATTCCTTGACTAGGAATATTTGGAAATAACTATTTCCAGTTCCACCAGAAATTCAGATTTCCACCAATGCTGATTTTCCGATTTCCATATCTCCAATTTCTGTTTTGACATTTTCGGATTTTCTATTATCTATCTATCTATCTATCTATCTATCTATCTATCTATCTATCTATTTATCTATCTTTCAGAAGATGCAAAAAATGCCAAAAAAATAAAAAATCTGAACATCATAAAATCTTGTGATTGGTCTAAAATTAATCTTAAACTAATCTGATTTTTGCGGAAAAATTCTGCATTCTCTGATTGGTCCAATGCTTCCAAATTCTGTGAGTGGGCTGAAATTACTGATTTACGTGGAATTCTGATTTCCTTTTTTGGAATCCTGGTTGGAATTGCCGATTTCCGTTCGGAATGCAAAAATATCTATTCCGCAGAATCCTAATAAGCATCTATATTCTTGACATTAAGTTGCAAGGTTTGCTGTTATCCCATTGAAGTCTCCACCTTCAGGGTACAACATTTGCCTAATAGTTTGTCTCCCACAGTGTAATCCTATTTTGGTACTCACTCTTTGGCAAAAATATGTCCCTAGGTTATTTGATTACATTTCATATTACCAAAAATAAAGTGAGAATGAATAAGATAATTAAAAAACAGATTTTTTTATGTTACTAATATCAAGTTCAAATTAACAATCTTGTCATTACTTTCTCAAAGGTTGTTTTTATATCCTTATTCCTCAGACTGTATATCATTGGATTAATCAGGGGTGTTCCCAATGTGTAAAGCAGTGAAAGTAACTTATTTAGATTAAACGACCGACTGGTTGGAAGAACATATGTGCAGATAAGGGTCACATAAAATATGGAGACCACAATAAGGTGAGAACTGCAAGTGGAGAATGCCTTTTGTTTTCCAACAGTCGATGGGATTTTTAGGATTGTTGTAATAATATAGCTATATGACAAAATAATAAAAAAGAAAGGGAGGAAAAGCACAACCATACTACTCAAAACAATTTCTAACTGAACAACAAATGTATCTGAACAAGAAAGTCTTAAAAGCGGTAAAACATCGCAGTAGAAATGGTCAACTATATTTGGCCCACAAAAGTTAAGGCACGCCATTGTAATTGTACTGATCATCATTAGGAAAATGCTCAACAACCAAGTTATTATGGACAGTTTTGTGCAGAACAATGGACTCATTATTAAGTTGTAGTGTAGTGGGTTACAGATGGCCATATAGCGATCATAAGACATCACTGTCAGAAGAAGACACTCAGAACCTTCTGTCACTGCAAATATATATTGTTGGGAAATGCATTTTGTGAAGGACATTGTTCTGTTTTCTTGATGCATGGTATACAGATAGTTTGGGGCAATATCTGAGGTTAGCATGATATCAGAGATGGAGAGCTGGTTGATGAAGAAGTACATGGGAGTGTGGAGAGTCTTGCTATAGAATACCAAAGTGATGATCAAGAGGTTTCCACAAAGTGCGCAAATATAAATCACAAAAATGAGAGCGAAGAGGAAAATTCGGACAACTTGAGAACTTTGGAATCCCAAGAGGATGACTTCTGTGATCCTAGTCTGGTTGTTCTTAAACTTGGCCTAAAGGAAACAATAAATATTAAAAATAAGTAAATATTTTGGTGAGTAGTCTTACATTTAACTATCAAATTCCAAGTTAATTTTGTAATAATAACATAAATAATGGCAGATTACTTTGTAATGTATTTCAATATGTATGGCTGCATTTTATTTGAAAGCAATAAAAGATGTCTCGACGCTGCAATTCAGCAATTTCCAGCACCAGGGAGTCAACCGGTCATCACCCTTATCCACCTGGGAGTAACTTCAATGCAACCACAAAAAGACTGGGTCTCCACCTGGATTTTAGGCCAACTGGACAGTTTATTGCAAGTAACACAGTTCAGAGCACAATGTTTTGACCAATACGGTCTTTATCAAGTGCTTCATGCGCTCTTTCAATCAGAGTGCAATCCAGCATCACCTGGACAACCGAGCAGGGACAGTTATTTCTCCTTCAAACACATGTTTTTGTTTTTTTGTTTTTTAACAGCAAGCCTAAACATTGATTACAAAATAGAGGCATACAGAAAGATAAGAGTAATGTCAATGTTTAGCATTCCACTTTTGCTATTCACTGCTTAAAGAGAACCAGAGGTGGGGATAGTACAAAGAAATCTATACACAGAGGATGGGTCTGGCTATAGTGCCCAGCCTCTGTTGCTAGTTGAATCCCCCCTAAGTACCCTCTGCGCTCCGCTCTCCCCCATAAATTACAGCCGTGCTTTCGGGCATTGTTTACCTTACTAATGTCACTCACGCCACTCCCCCCGCCTCCTGCAGAGCGCCGATCCTCGCCCGCGTCCCTTCCCTCCAATCAGCAGCGAGGGAAGGGACGTGGGCAGGGACCGGCGCTCTGCAGGAGGCGTGGGAGCGCCGTGAGTGACACTAGTGAGGTAAATACAGCCCGCTGCGACACGCTGCGTGTCACCAGCGCGGCTGTAATTTATGGGGGAGAGCGGAGCGCCGGGGGGACTTAGCAGGGATTCACCTAGCAACAGAGGCTGGGCACTATAGCCAGACCCAGCCTCTGTGTATAGATTTCTTAGTACGATCCCCACCTTGGGTTCTCTTTAAGGAGGTAATGAAATCATTTGTCAGTAGAGATGGCAAACAGTATTCTGCGAACTTCTGCTGTGCACATTTGCGGTGAACAGTGAACATTTGGCGTGTTCAACCCACCCCTACACATCATCATTGAGCTAAATTTTGACCCCCTTACCTCACAGTCAGCAGACACATGGCAGCCAATCATCTAGTACCCCCTTCCTGGACCCCCCACCCCCCATTAAAAAAGCAGTTGCAGTGGCCATATTGAATTCATTCTTTGCTGGCTGCTGACTGTTAGTTAGAGCAGGGTCAGACTTGCTGCAGATAGGTAGGGAAAGCATTAGCTAGGCCTGTGTTCTTGTTCCTCACTTGCTGTGAAAGCATCCCAAACTAGCCTATTGAAAGCTAAATAAGTTTTTGTTTTGTGTGTGACACCCCACAGCCCACTGATACCCAGAACTGTGTGCAGAATACAGCTATCATTGTTGCCTCATTACGTTGCACGCAGAGAACCACTCCAGTGCATTATTATTTCACTGTATTTTGATAGTACTATTGCATTTCTCTGTGTGAGATACTCCATAGCCCACTGACACCCAGAGCTGTGCATAATGTGATTTCTGCCCTTTAGGGTTTAAAACCTGACTCTGCATCAACTCCGTAATTTGTGATGGGACTTTTGACATGGTTACCCCTCTAGCATGCCACAGTCCAGGTGTAAGACCCCTTGAAACAACTTTTCCATCACTTGTGTGGCCAGAAACAGTCTAAGTTCAAAATTTGATGTTCACGATATCTCTATTTGTGAGCTCACACACACACGCACACATACTACTCAAAACAGCACTAAAAAGTCTGTGTATAAAATCAAACAATTCCAAATCCCCTGCTGCTGCTTTTCACCCCTATTCCTTCTTATTGATTGTCCCTGAATTTCTATAATGCATATTTACTACTATAGAGGTGTGTACATCGGAAGTTGTGGAATTTTAACCACTTAAGGACTGGCTGGCTTTTCAATGATCTGTGCTGGGTGGGCTCTTCAGCCCCCAGCACAGATCAGCAGGCAGGCAGGGCGATCAGACTTCCCCCCCCCCTTTTTTCCCCACTAGGGGGATGTCCTGCTGGGGGGGTCTGATCACCACCGCTTACATGTGCCTACCGGGAGGGGCTCCTCAAAGCCCCCCTCTGCAGCGCTATCCTGCCCTCCCTCTCCTTCCCTTCCTCTCCTCTCCTTTATGGGCGATACAGGACGACGATCCATCCTGTACCGCCTCTGTTAGGCTTCAGCCTATCAGATGCCAGTGATCCCCGGCCAATCAGAGGCCAGGGATCGCCGATCTCCTTTACGGTGCTGCTGCAACAGCAGTGCCGTGTGACGTAAACACTGGGAATTTCTTCCCCGGGTGTTAACATTTTGCCTGCGAGCCGCAATCGGAGACATGGAACGGCCGTTTCCATGGAAACACCATTGCGACCTGCCGATGCCTATCGGCGTTAGGCGGTCATTAAGTGGTTAAATATATATCCAGATTTTCTAATAAATAAACTGAAATGTTGCCAATTTTGATTAGCACTTTATTACAATGCCATTACATTGAATTAAATTAAAGGTCCTTGCATGCGCAGAAGGCACCGAATGACGCGACCGAGCCAGTTACCGGGGCTGAATGGCAGACCGCGGGAGGACAGCGAGGGACTCAGAAGTGCTTATGGGGCTGGAGGAAGCCCTGGGTAAGTATTGATTCTTGCTTATTCACCAGCTCTGGTACACTTTAAAGAACTAAAGCAAGTATAATGTTTTTGTAGTGGACTTGATTAATCCTCAGGAGTATTTTCTGATAACTCACCATAACGTTCCTTACTGCCTTTTTTGAGGCAGAATTTTACTCCAGGACAGAGACTGAAATATTCAAACCCCTTTATTCTCTACAGCTGACCAAAAAGGTGTGGTATAAATTGATACACCTGGAGAATATCACACCCTTTAATTCAACTTTGGGTATGCCATTGCCATACTCAGTAGTTCTAGATCTGTGCATTACCTGGTTTAGACTAGAATACAATTTGATTGAATATTATTCCCACTGTCTGGAACTGTCCAGAAGTGATGCATTATGGAAGTTGCTTCTTGCACATGTGAATACAAAACTCTTAGGTTTCATTTATCTTAAAGAGGCACTTAAGCCTGAAAAAAAAACAGTTTAACTCACCTGGGGCTTCTACTGGCCCCCTGCAGCCATCCCGTGCCCTCGCAGTTACTCACGGATCCTCCTGTCCCCCGCCGCCCGCTACTTTCATTTCGGAGACAGGCCTGACAGACTTGGCCATGCGTAGTTTTCTGGGTGTTCCCCTCCGCAACAGCATCCTGCACAGGATGGTATTGCATACTGGAACGCAAAAAAAGAGATGCATGGCCAGGCCTGCACAGGCACGGTGAGTCTATCGGATGAAAATAAAAAGTATCTGGCGGTGAGGGACAGGAGGGTCCGCGATTGATTGTGAGGACACGGGACGGCTGCAGGGGGCTGTTAGAAGCTCCAGGTGAGTAAAACTGATTTTTTTTTTTGCAGGCTTTAGGATCCCTTTGAGAAGTTAATATTGGCACTTATTGAATTAAGTTTTCTCCTTACAGATCATTTTTCATTTTCTGTTTAACAACCTTGGCGGTAATGACAAGCTCAGCTTGTCCATTAGCAGCGTGGTAGACTGCTCAGGCCCCAGTGGGCCGATTTTCACAATTTTTTTTATATACACGCAGCTAGCACTTCGCTAGCTGCGTGTCTTATGCGATCGCCGCCGATGCACCACTACCCGCTGCGAAAGAGGCACCCCCCCGCAGACCCCTTGTGCAGCCGGGCCAATCACCGTCAGGCTGCACTATGGGGTGGATCGGGACTCCCTCTGACATCAAGACGTCGATGACGTCAATTACGTCATTCCGTTCATCACCATAGTGACGGGGGAAGCACTAAAGGAAATCCCGTTCAGAACGGGATTACCTGATGGCCAATCAAGCCGGCGGCGATCAGAAGGGTGGGAAGGATTCGGCAGGGAGGGGGGAATCATGTAGCTAGCGCTAGGCTAGCTACATGATTTAAAAAAAAAAAAATACTGTGGCTCAGTCACCCTGGCGATCTTAATAGAATGCCAGGGTGGTTAAAGGAGTACTATTGATTAAAAAAACTCTTTTTTTATGCTGTATGTTAGGGCACACATTACCACAAGTTCTAGGAGCAGTTTCCTTCCTCACACAGATCTGCCTCTCTGCTGTAAAATCATCCGTCAGTTTTAGACACAAAATTGTCAGGCTCTGCAGGGCTAGACCATGTTCCTGCACAGGGGGGTTGTTATCAACTCCTCAGTGTATAGTTTAATAATCACCTTCCTAAAAGAATCTTATTCAGATGGTGGTAAGGGGTTAAATATTCCAGCAATTTGTGTTTATTGTCTTCTGTTCTCTCACTGATAAAGATAATGCCTTTGTAAGCGGTGTCTCTCCCTCTTAGCATGTGCACCACTTAGCAGCCTAGGAAGTAGATGCAGCCTGGAATGTAACATCACAAGCAAGCCAGTCAGTTAGGAGTAGTGTATACACATCTCACTGTCCCTGACTGCTAGTTATATTGCAGCAATATTACAGGACATCTAGCTACATGTTATCTCCTCAGATCAGCCTCCTCATGTCTCCTGCATGCTGTGACACAGTGAAGTATATTTGTGAGCTATGTGAAAGAAGGATGATTTTTAAGCAGGGATAGAGGGAAAGAGAACTGGGTGAATAAATAAAGTGCCCCTAGCACTAGTGGTAATGTGTACCCTAATATAGAGTATTAAACACATTGTTTTAATTGATAGTGTTCCTTTAAAGAGACACTGAAGCGAAAAAAAATATGATATTATGATTTGTATGTGTAGTACAGCTAAGAAATAAAACATTAAGATCAGATACATCAGTCTAATTGTTTCCAGTATAGGAAGAGTTAAGAAACTCCAGTTGTTATCTCTATGCAAACAAGCCATTAAGCTCTCCGACTAAGTTAGTCATGGAGAGGGTTGTTATCTGACTTTTATTATCTCAACTGTAAGTGAACTGTTTACTTTTTCTCTGCTAGAGGAGAGGTCATTACTTCACAGACTGCTCTG